>NC_087184.1:17107719-17150219 GCF_035594125.1 Scylla paramamosain
TTCCTGAGCGCCGTTCCGTTGTTGTATTCCTGAGCGCCGTTCCGTTGTTGTATTCCCGAGCGCCGTTCCGTTGTTGTATTCCCGAGCGCCGTTCCGTTGTTGTATTCTTGAGCGCCGTTCCGTTGTTGTATTCCCGAGCGCCGTTCCGTTGTTGTATTCTTGAGCGCCGTTCCGTTGTTGTATTCCCGAGTGCCGTTCCGTCGTCATATTCCTGAGCGTCGTTCCGTTGTATTCCCGAGTGCCGTTCCGTTGTATTCCCGAGCGCCGTTCCGTTGTATTCCTGAGCGCCGTTCCGTTGTATTCCTGAGCGCCGTTCCGTTGTATTCCCGAGCGCCGTTCCGTTGTATTCCCATGGGTTTCACTGGCCTGTTATTATTATTATGATGTATTATAGTTGTGTTTATTTCAGTCTATTTATTATAACTATTATTATTATTATTATTATTATTATTATTATTATTATTATTATTATTATTATTATTATTATATAATTTGTAATTGCTGTTACTATTATTGCTTCTTATAATTATGATCTGCACCTATACTTTTCACCTATTATAAAATGTATAGACCCACCCAGTATGACTACATCCTAACCACAGTGCTACATGGCCCTGTAGCCTGTGGCATCCCTCATTATTAGGATTTATTTATTTATATATTTTTACTACTACTACCACTACCACCATTCAGTAGAGTTTATGTATTTATTTATTTATTTTTACTATTACTATACTGCTACTACTACCACTACCACCATTATTCAGTAGAGTTTGAATGGTGTTTTTAAAATGTTGCTGTATATTTATTATTGTACTTGTTTGTTTTGTGTGATATATATATACATACATACATACATATTCTGGGGGGAAATAAAAGTTTACCCACGACACGGGGAAGAGAGAATTTGAGGGGGAGGTTAAGAAAAAAACAAAAACGAGTCTTAACGAGAGTAGGAGGTAGAGTTCCTACGAGCACAAAATTAACAAATATACAAAGAAAAGAAAATACAGAATATAAAGGACGGAAAATGTGGCTAGAGAATAAAAATTGAGAATGAGATCCACCATAACAAGAGTTACGAAGAACAAGAAAACGGTACAGGAAGAGAAAATATTCCAGACAAATGTAAATGGCTAGGCATGTAATATTCTTTGTTTTTAAGTTATAGATGAGACGGGCTTAGAGAAGTGGGAAGGAGGAATAAGGAGAAATAGTGGATAAAAGAATTATTGTATGGGGGGCAAAGACTGGCAGACATGTGGATAAGAATCTGCGAGGGATGGAGAGAAAAAGAAGTAATGATTATTTGCCCAGATAAGTGGAAGTGCCCCTTCTAGGAATGCTGTTTGCCAAATTCTAGCTGGTCTGCCTATGCATAGTGATTAAATGGTAAATTTTTTTTTAAATGTGGGTGTTGAACGATGCCAGCAACGTGAAGGGCGGCATTATCAAGGAAATATGTAGCATAGTGATTGCAGTGAGAAAAAAAAAAGGAAACCACAATATTTCGTAATACATGATAACGAGCACGATATCAGAAAAAGTACTAAAGAATGACTACTTGCAGGTAAGTTTACCGTTTAATTGAACGGTACGTAATGTTTAATGTTATGTTAATGCAATACCATTTCGCAAGTGTAGTGTGTAATGTGTAATAATACATCAAGGTGTGGTAGGTCGGTCACTGGAGTAGGCTTCGTAATGTATTGATGTGAACTAACAACCATGTAAATAATATCTTCGACAGGGGGCTCTGTTATTTTGGGAAATCCCTCGTATGAACAGCAGGAAAAAAGTTACTTGTGATCCCCACCTGTTTTAATAGGTTTCTTGGCGTGTACCCTTTATGTAGTAATGTAATACCTTTTAGGCAGGATTAAGTTTTAGGTGCCAATTTGGGGGTGAAAACAGTTCAAGAAGGATTAGCACGACAGGATTATGACTTCATTAGGGCCTCAGCCTGACCTTCCACCGAGGTCACACGCTATTAACCCCTTGGGATGATTAATTGACCTGTGGATCAAACCACACCTTACAAGGTCCACTCCCTCCATTCAACAATCGGTTAGGTTTGTCCTCTGTTGTGCTCAGTAGAGGACTTTTTAAGTCTTGCTTGAGGGAAGAAGCAGTCACGCAGGTAGAGGTGGGAGGTGAGGAGAGAAGGGATGAACGACAAAAGCTAAGGAAAGCTAAGGACAATTATGAAAGGTAGCCAGCCAGGCGAAGACGGACCCCAAGGGATTTTATCTGATATACAGGATGAAGAATAAGATACTGTAGGTCCATTAAAGGCAGCAGATGGAGAGCTGGTTAGTTCTGGGGAGGAGATAAGTAAACTTGGTTATTTTTTAACTGTCTTCACCCAGGAAAACGCACGTTCAGAGAAATAAGGCAGGATGAGAGAGGTGAGGCGTGAGGGTGTTGGACAAGAGGAGGGAAGATGTGTAGCGAAGGTGAGGTGCTACTTGGCCGCCCGGAATTCGCCGCTCAAGCGAGAGGTGTAAGTGTGTGTGTATGTCTGTGTGAAGAAAGGAGTAATATGATGTATTGAGAAGATGTGTAACACATGTGTCAAAGAGCATGCACAGAATGTGTACAAGTAAGAGAATGTAAAAAATGAGAGAAGGGATGAAAGACAAAAGCCTGTGCAGAAGAAAGAGTGAAAACGGAAGGGTGAAAATATTACAGAAAACGGAGTGCTAGGAGCGGTGACTTGTGTCCCGCTACAGATGTGTCCGGAAGGGGGAGATAGGTGTATGTTGGAATGTCAGGTCATGCTGAAATGAGAGAGGAGGTCGAGGCGAGTAGCCGAGGGAGTGGAGGATGGTAGGGGACGAGATGAGGGGATTAGGTGAAGTAAATGTAGATGAATTGTATAAATATTTCGTAGATAAAGTTCATACAGATCAGTTAGCAAATATCCCGTATAGAACAATATAAAAAAAAAATACGCTAAATGGATGGCTGCTAGGTTAAAGCATTATATATGGCGTAAGAGAAGTATATATAAGAGATTAAGGGCAGGTGAAGAAGTTTTAAGGACACAATGAATTAGAACAGTCAGGAAGTTAACGAGGAAAGCTAAGGACAATTATGAATTAAAGGTAGCCAGCCAGGCGAAGACGGACCCCAAGGGATTTTATCTGATATACAGGACGAAGAATAAGGATACTGTAGGTCCATTAAAGGCAGCAGATGGAGAGCTGGTTAGTTCTGGGGAGGAGATAAGTAAACTTGAATGGTTATTTTTTAACTGTCTTCACCCAGGAAAACATTCAGGATATGCCAGATAGTGAACAGGTGTGTAGAGCAGATGAGAATGAGAAGCTGACAGATATTTCCATAACTAGGGAGATAGTGGAACAGGAGATAGGCTAAAAAAAAGTTCAAGACACCAGGACCTGATGAAATATATCCCAGAGTACTTAAGGAATGTAAAGAGATTATTAGTGAGCCGTTAGTTTCTGTCTTAAGGAAATCACTGGAGTCGGGTGAGGTGCCAGTAATGTGGAGGCAGGCTAATGTAGTACCCATCTTTAAGGAAGGAGATAAAACTTTAGCGTCTAATTACAGACCTGTCAGCTTAACTTCAGTTGTAGGTAAAATGTTAAGAGTCAATAATAGCGAGGAACATTAGGGAACATTTAGACAAACATAACTTGATAAATCCGTCACAGCATGGCTTCACGAAGGGGAAGTCTTGCCTGACAAACTTGTTAAGTTTTTACAGTAAGGTGTACGAGGCAGTAGATAATGGTGATAGTTATATCTTATATCAGGACTAGTAAAGCATTTGACAAGGTACCCCATCAAAGGCTCCTGAGAAAGGTTAGTGCACACTGGATGGGAAAGTGTTAGGCTGGATAGGGTCATGGCTTGGTAACAGGAGACAGAGTGGTAATAAACGGCTCGAAATCCGAGTGGGGTCATGTAATTAGTGGGGTGCCACAGGGATCAGTATTAGGGCCATTGTTATTTCTAATATATATCAATGACTTGGACAGTGGAATTAGTAGTGATGTTAGTAAATTTGCGGATGACAAAGATTAATTAGGTCAGAATCGGATGCCATCGCCTTGCAGGCAGACTTAGAATGAATGAATGGACGGATAGATGGCAAATGCAATTTAATATCATTAAATGCAAAGTGCTTATCGTAGGCAGAGGAAACCCACACAATAGGTACACATTAAACAACCAAACTCTGGTGGGTACAAGGTACGAGCAAGATTTAGGAGTTATAGTTAGCTCAGAACTCCGTCTAGGGAAACAATGCATAGAAGCCAGAAACAAGGCAAATAGGGTACTAGGATTCATTTTTAGGAGTGTTAAAAGTAGAAGGCCGGAAGTAATATTAAAGTTATACTTGGCGCTGGTCAGACCTCATCTAGACTACGCTGTGCAGTTCTGGTCCCCACATTACAGGAAAGATAAAGGTCTATTAGAATCAGTACAGAGGAGAATGACAAAGGATACAGGGGATGAGGAGTATTCCTTACGAGGCGAGGTTGAAGCTGTTAAATTTACATTCTTTAGAGAGACGTAGGTTAAGAGGGGACCTGATAGAAGTCTTAAAGTGGTATAAGGGTTATAACAAGGGAGATGTAAGCAAAATTCTTAGGATCAGTAACTAGAGTAGAACAAGAAATAACGGGTTCAAGCTTAAAAAAATTAGGTTTAGGAAGGAGATCGGAAAAAATTGGTTCTCAAATATAGTGGTAGATGAGTGGAACGGACGCAGTAATCATGTAGTTAGTGCTGGGACACTAGAGAGCTTTAAAAGAAAATTAGACAAGTTTATGGGTGGGGATAACAGATGGAAATAGGTATAAATAGGTATATTTCATACAGGGACTGCCACGTGTAAGCCTGGTCGCTTCTTGCAGCTTCCCTTATTTCTTATGTTCTTATGTTCTTATGAGTGTTGCAGTTAAAATGGGCAAGTGAGCGAAATATGGAAGAAAAAATATAAAGAATGGGAAAAAAGATGTTCTCAGAGAATGGATTGCTTGTGTACCTGACGACGACTCTTGCAGCGTGCAAGTTCTGAAAGACAACAATTAGAGCTCACCACAGTGGTCTTGTTAATCACACTACAACGGAAAAACGGGAAAAAAATAAAAAATACAGCCTCATTCTCGAACATGAGAACGTTATTTCAGTCTGATGTAACAAAAGCAAGTGCCAACAAGTGTGAAAATTTCTAAACTGAAATTAGTAGCTCTCATTGCTTCCCATTCAAGTGTAAAAACGATTGATCACTTGGCTGAGCTTGTGAGAGATATTTCTTGCAAAGAAATCTCATTGCATAGAACAAAGTGTGCAGCACTTGTGAACAAGATATTGGGACCCTGTATGCTGAAGGAACTGTGCAGCGATATTGGTGATGGTCATTACTCACTAATAATTGGTGAAAACAGACATCACCACAAAGAAATTGTGTGTTGTTGTTCGCTATCAAAGCTACACGAAGAAAAAAATTATTACTTCGTATCTGGGTTTGGTAGAACTGGAAAAAGGCACAGCTGAGGTGGTCACAACATCTTTACTGGACTTCTCAGAAAATCATGCAAAACTGGATGTCAAAAAATGCATTGGTTTGACAACGGACGGGTGCAACACCACGTGCGGGGCACATAACTCCGTCATATCGAGATTTCGTGTAATAAATCAAAATGTGATGCACATCAAGTGCATCTGCCACTCATTGCAGTTATGTACGTCATATGCTATGCGAGCGTTGCCTTCTCGCCTTGAATTCATGGTGTCAGAGATATACAAATATTTTTTTGCACAGCACGCATCAACAAAAATATGTAGAACCCTACTCGGCCATCAACGTGGAAAAGCAACCACTCAAGTTGCTGAGGTTGTCAGAGACGCGATGGCCGGCTATTGTACCATGTCTAACAAGGATCCTGCATTAGTATGATGAGCTGAAACTCCATTTAGAGGTAAGCCTATCAAAATTCATATAACTCATTGGAACTATTAATATATATATATATATATATATATATATATATATATATATATATATATATATATATATATATATATATATATATATATATATATATATATATATATAAAACCTAAATTTTGTATTTGGAAAGTGGCAGTTTTGCATAATATTTGGAATAATTACATATGTACGACAATTTTACCAGAAGTACAATAATTTCAACCTGTGCAGTACGATAATATGGCCAAAACAATCTGGCAACGCTGAATATTATTGGAACAGCAGAGTTTGTAAACATGGCAGACGAGGCGGCGAGGCGGCGGGAGCTGAGACGAAGGAAGATACTGGAGAATGCTGAGGAGAGAAAGAGAAAGATTTTTGGCACCACGAAAATCAAAGAGGACAAAGAAACGCCAGGTAAGTGAGAGCAACCTGTAGTAATGAGTGTCTCAGCTGTGTCTCGCCTGCGCCTCTTCCTCCTCCTCCTCCTCCTCCTCCTCCTCCTCCTCCTCCTCTTAGAGACTGGGAAAGAAAACCAGGTGATGAATGAGATGACTTGACAGGCTTGGCAGTGCTGAATCCTGTAATTGTTAAGGTCTGGTGTTGTTTTGTGCTTGTGTTTCTGCCCTGGATAACTCTTACCAGTCGCATCTTGTATACTCCTTGTCTCTCCCCACCCCCAACAAACTTGGGGAACTGGTGGGAAAGTTGGATGATTGCATTACAACAGCACAGCTTCCCCCAGGCCTCTCCACTTAACCCTGCTGCTGCCGCTGCATGTCTCTTCCAAGCCACACCTGTAAAGCTTATTTCACCTTCAGTACTCTGCCTTCTTATGCCGTCAGTAGGTTGTTTATTACCATTCCATTTCTGTGTCAGTTGAAGTTGTATGTTTTGTGCATGTTGTGCCCTGTCCTTGCTTGTATATTTCCTTGGTAAAGTGGTTGTTTAACCACTCATCACAAAACACTCTCCAGGGCTGTGTAGCCACATTCATGCTGATTGGAAGGTTGCTCATATTCCCTCATGGAATACAGTCTTGTAAATGAGCTTGATGCCCTGTATGAAGTGTGCCATCGTGCTGCAGAACCTATTGGTGATGCTCTGGACACCACACTGCCTCACAACATTTTGTGTGTCAGTCTTACTTTGCATCATTGTCAGCTGCTTTTGTGCTCTTGTTTCTCGTTTTCAAAGCTTAGTGTGTAGTGTGCCTTACTCTGCTTCACCCGATCTCTAGCTTTATACCTGCATGGCCTCCCTGCTCCCATCCACAGGTAACCATTGATCAGTCTGCCACAAAGCAACACACAGTTGTATCACAGGCTGTCAGCTTGCTGCTGGCCAATCACCAGTACACTCAGTTTGCTTCTCACATAGGGCAGACATTCCTGTATCTACTTGTCAGAGATGCTTTATCTGGCATCAGCAGCAGACATGCACACACGTCACTTTTATGACACCCAGGAATCTTTCAGTGTGTGAGGACCCGCCGCTGCCGCCACTGACCCGGCAGACCCCGCCCACGGAGGCATTCCCTCTGAGGGAAGGCAGTGTACCAGCTGCCGAGGATCCCATGTGTGATGTCCGCGACGTTCGGGACAGCATAGACACCGGCCAGCCTCCCCTGGTGGCACCCAACTCCCACAACAGCAGCGAGGACTCCTTCCCTCTCAACACACCGCTCACCTCCACACCCAGGCCAGAGCGACACAGCCCCACAGTCCTGTCCCCCGGCTCCCGGCTGCTGAACGGCACGGTGCCAGACTCCACGGAACAGTTCCTCAACTTGAGCCGGCTGTCTTCTGTCAACGGGAGCCTTGGTTCTCCCGGGGCCGAGGCTACGCCCAGACCAGAGCCAGAGCCGTCCCGGGCCGTGGTGGTGCCGGTGGTGCTGGCCTTGCTGGTGTGCTGCCTCCTGTCTCTCAACCTGGGCTACATTGTATCCAACAGCATTGCATTTCCATTCCTGCTGTGGGAGAGCCACAGCCTGTGGTGCAGGTGGCAGGCCCTGCAGGCCGCCTCCCGGGGTAGGTCCAGCCTGCTGGTGGTTGCCCTCATGTTGAGTGGGGTGAACCAGACTACCATTTCCACCTATGTAGTTATAATGAACGTGATGAAGTGCTTTATGGAAGATTTCTTCCTGTACATATTTACTGTAGTGATGTGGTCCAGCACAGTGGGGCTGCCTGGCGTGCAGGGTTAGGTGGCTGAGCCCAGCGTGGCCTTTGCACCGCAGCAAGTCTTTGCTGCTGGCGATGTGGATGGCCTGGAGGAGTTTTGAGGGAAAGTATTTATTGTGGTATTTATCTATTCAGGATTTGTAATGAGTTGCCATATTGTGCAATGATTACACGCGAACCTTTAGGGCGACAGATGGCTTTCTTCAAGTAACGCTTACATAATCAGCCTCCACTTACTTACTGTTCAAGTCGCCTCGTCAGCCAGTGTTGTCGTCACAGTGGCAGGAGGAATGTGCTCAGCGGGAACAGTATGAACCATTGACACACACATGCATGCACATTTTATTTCATGTGCAGGCATTTGTCAAGACCGGAGGTGGTTTGTATAGTGTCAAAGGCACACTGCTGCTGCCGCCGTTGCCACTGTTGCTCACATCTTTGCCCACATCCTCACTCTTGCCAAGTCCTGCCATTGAAATTTATACTGCTGCAGATCACTTGCTGATTTTGTTTACTGATATATTTAATCTTTGTATGTTGTTATTAGGGTATTTTGTGCCAAATTATGCTGATGTGCTTTACTTCAATGAAAGGTTGTCACTTGTGGATTGATGATCATATGTGAAGCCTCAACATGGGCCGAGGAAATGAGGGAAATAGTGATGTAGACTGTGTTGGTGGAAGGAAGTGATAAAGTGTACTGAATATTTGAGGTTGTGTGTTGAGAGCAAAGGAGACGTGAGGTGAGGTCCTGGGAAGAGGCTTACAAATTAAAACCACTTTACTAACTATATATTTACACTTAATCTTGCTGCTCATCAAGTAAACACAGAGCTTTTCCTTCAAAACTGTGATGATTGCATAGGAATATTTTGTCTTTTTCTTAAGTTTATTCACCAGATATCTTGTACTTATACCACAGACTCCATTGCATAATAGTCATCTACCCATCTGTTTACATATCGAGCTGCCATCCCCTCAGAGGTGGGTGGCAGAGACTGTGTGTGCTTGAGTGTGCACTGTGAGTGGAGGAGTTGTGTTCTTGCAGCCCAACAGGAGTGGAATGCTGGCAGTCCTGCTCTTCTGTGTCTGGTTTTTTCGCCTTATAACTTAAACCACCATGAGATGAGTAGGAGTGTGAAGTCACCTCAGGTTCTATATTTGCTTGTCCTTTACTAAATTTCCATGACTTATTTCTGTAAGAAGCAAGATTTAAGTAGTTTTTGTTCTGTTTGGTTGTATGTATTTTGTCATTCTCATAATATTATTGAAAAATTATGTAAAGGTGATTTGTTCCCTTGTTTTTTTGTTTCTGTGGGCATTAGTGAAGTGTCTAATTTATGCACAGCTCATCTTGGACAGTGTTTAGTCCATAGTTGATGCTTAGAGTGGGAAGGAGTATTAGAAAACATAGATTGACACATTCACTTCTTTGTTCTGTTGTATTCTGGTGTTTTTGAGTGGCCCTACCTTTTGTACTGGCATGACCAGGATACATACATACATACGTGTACCCTGAGCTTGCTAGTATAAAATAGGCTACTCAGGAAAACAGAATATAACAATGAAGAAAGCATAGATTGACACATTCATTTATTTTTTCTGTTGTATTCTGGTGTTTTTGAGTGGCCCTTTCTTTTGCACTGGCATGATCAGGGTACTTGTATATATTTCCCCTGTGTTGCTTTCCTGGGAGTGGTCACCTGCCTCCTGGTGACCACCTCTCGTCCCGCCTCAAGGAAGGAATTCATTGTTAAGTACGAATGAACAAAATCTGAACCATTCTGTACTTTGCCATGCACTGTTTCACATTTTGTATGATGCTTGTATTCCGTGAAGAGTGAAGAGTGGAAGGAACACCAGGGAAGATGTGTCATGTAGTAGTGTGCTCCTTGAGGTCACAGGAGTGTGGCCAACACTGGGACAGGAGCATCAGGGAATTCAATAAACTCCATCCCTCCTCCTCTTTGTTTTCCTCACATCAACTGGAAGCAGGGTGATACAGAGCCACTTTATTCTTTTACATGTCAGCTGTTGTTTTATTTAGAGAGTGTATGGATTGGAAAGTGAGGCAGCTTCTATACTTCTCTCTGTAACTCTAGGTTTAGTTAGGTTAGGTAGGGCAACTTGACCATACACTATTAGAAGGTTTAAAAATACTGCTGCTCCCTACAAAGTGTAAAAGACAACCAAGAGGGACAGGACTAGAGGACTATGAACTCTCAAACAACAGGTGCATTTCAAAAGGGAGAAAAATACCGCACAGTTTCTGAAATTAAAATTATTATTCATGGGAGTAAAACATATGGCTCATTTTACATCAGTGTGAAAGTATTCTGGGGAATGTATGTCATTTTCCAACTGGTACACATCTTGCAGTAAAAATACCTGGTGACATTCAAATACTCATTAGTTAAGTATGCAATATTGCACTTCGATATCATGAAATCAAATAATGAGATCGAAAATTGCACACACATTCAGAAGTTAAGTACAAATGTTAAATGGCTCAAGTTGTATTACAAATGTAAGACCCTAAATGATTTTCCCAGCAACAGGAAGAGTAAGGCAGTCTTGTCAGTGGTGCTCCTTATAGCCAGGCATGCACACACGCAGGAATTAAGGGTAAGCTGGTGTTTGTTGCCAGTGAGTGGAATAACCTTCCTATTACTTTACTGGAAATAATTGCCTATCATACTGCAAGTACTTACATTAATGCATCACAAAACAGCACAGAGCTATTTCTAGTATACTATCTCTTACATATTACTTCTATTGACACAAACAGTAATGTAAATATATAATAGCTTCTGTGTATATATATATATATATATATATATATATATATATATATATATATATATATATATATATATATATATATATATATATATATATATATATATATATATATATATATATATATATATATATATAAACTATAAGACAGTGACTTAACAATGCATCACAGCAACAGAGAAGGTATATCTGTCTTGCCTCCTACTTATCAATCTGTCTATATCTGATGCCACTTCTGAGGAACTAGTGAAGTGGACGGCTGCAACAGTGTTCATTCATTCCTGTCTTTGCATCCCATCCTTGCTTGCTCTAACCTTTCACCCATTTCCCCCCATGTGCTCAAGCATTCTAGCATATTTAACTTCAATATTGTTTAACATACAGAGAATGAAGAGTGAAGAGCTCAAAATAATGTGTATGCAAGTGACAGTGGAGAGGAAGGTTTGAATATAGAGTTAAGAGCTTAATATAATGTGTATAAAAGTAAGGCAGCACTTTCATAGGAGAGGAAGGTCATTTAATCATAAAGATCAGAAAGATAGAGGCACCTAGTGAAAGCAAGGCATCAGACAGAGACAGACAGATAACATGTAGCAAAATTATCAGATCTTATAATGAAAAACCAATGAGAGAGAATACAGCATCTAGATGGCTTGTCCCTGAATTACTAATGGTTTGCCTCACAATGCAGTGTTTGTATGAATCTCCCAGCTGACACAAGTGGTGACGTGAACTGTCCGAGGAGAATGATTGATCCTCAGAATCTGGTGGCTGTTTTAAGGCCAAGATTACATGATTTTGTTGAGTTTTCTAGGTGCTGATACTTTTGTTCAGGCTAAGATTACATGGTTCTACTAAAATTCACGAGTATTATATTAAAATCAATGACCTGCGTGTTTTGTCTGCTAAAATTCTTAGTTACGAAGTGTGTAGTTTTTTATAATTTTTGGTGATGTGTGTTTTGTGTCTGCTAAAATTCTCAGCATAAAACTAGCTTACAATTTTTGGTGCTTTCTTGAAATCAATAAGCTGTGTGTACATAGTGTCTGCTAAAATTGTCAGTATAAAAAGTATCAAGTTTTGTAGAATTTCAAGTTAGTATGGACTGATTTCATATGTTCCCAGAAGCCACCCAGATTTTAAAGGTTCACGGTTGTACCAAGTGGAGGATGTGAAATGTTTGCCACTTTTCAACACTTCCTGAACTTTGTGAGAACAAAATTAGATCAGGCAAGACCAAATACAGGGAGAAGTCTAAGATGGGCAGGTTCACACATTCCTTGGTACAAACACTTTATCCACATAGAAAATAACATAGTGGAAATCCATATCATGTCTCTTTACAAATACACATAGAATAATCTCATGATACAAAACACATGAGCATAAACTAATTTACTCATGTAATATAGCTCCCCACTTGAGGAAAGCAGCAACAATGAGGCAGTTATCTGAGTAACAATGATATTCTATGCAATGCTCTAAGTACACACACACATATGCAGGAATTCAGTAAGGCCACAGTTGCTTGTACATTGGTATCACAAAAGCAAAACATAAACATTCCTCAAAGCTTTTGTTTTGATCACACTGCACTGCCTAAATGTGTGCTGGTACAGAGGCTGGCTGGCTGGCTGATGGGCCCTGCAGTGGGTTAGGAGGCAGACAGATATAGAAGACCTGGATCACAAATAGAGCAGAAGATAAATGAAACGGGCTGGATTTGGAGATTTGGAGCAGTGAGTTCACATTAGATAGAGGAGACCTGGTTCATGAATGTAGTAGAAGATAGATGGAACAGCCAGGACTTGAAGCAATGGTTTCAAGTTAGATTTAAGAAACAGAAAGGAAGGACCTGATTCATGAATAAAGTAGAGAGATAGAACCGCCAGAATTTGGAACAATGGGTTCAACTTTGATTTAGGAAACAAACACATGACCTGGCTTTTGAGTACAGTAGAAGACAAATAGAGCAGCCATTATTTACAATGTGTTCAAGTTAGACAGCTTTCTGAAACAGACAGCCAGAAAATAAACGGAAACAGTCTTGGCAATCTGGTGGCAGCCACAAATGTACAGGACAGTGAAGGCAGACCAAAATCCACTTGAAGTTTGGCAATACACAGATTATAATAGAAAGCTCAACAAGATACTTAGGTAGACTGATGGATGAGGATGGGAGAAGCATTGTATGAGCTGAAAGGTCCCCAGCAGTCCTGTATTCCCACAGCTCGGGCCCAGCAAGCCCTGTGTCAGACACCAGTGTGGACGGCTCAATGTTCCTCTCTATTGCAACACTCATGAGAATCTTATAACTTACGCCATGGCCTCGGTGCATCCACAGCATTGTTTATTCTTCCATTATATTAAATCTCCAAGTAATTTACACAGAAAGACATAAATTGGGGCAGTACATGACTCATGACACATTTCCAGTAAGAGTTGGAAGAATAAACACAATGCCAATGTGGGTTATAAATACAACACAACCTTAACAGACTTGAACACAGAGGTACAGGAACATGTAATAGTAAAACAATAACAGTAATACATCATTGCATATCAGCCTTACAAGTACATATATCACTTACTAAAGTATTACACCCATCTGTTGATATTTATCTGAGTCATGTAAATGTAATCCCTGCTAAAATAAGGAAAGTGAAGAAATAAGAGGTGCAAACATTTCATACTTCATTACTTTATCAAATGTAACTTGAAATCTCTCATTGCCTGACAGAAACAAGGCACTAATGTACACAAAGAAAGACAGGAGGATATTGGCTCTCATATCAGGTGGTAGATGACTGGAATACACTCCTTGATCAGACTTTTCATGCAGAGACAGAAGGTGCTTTCAGAGACTATGAGGCAAAAATTATGGACAGAAAATGTGAACATAAGATAGTAGATGACTGGAATAGACTCCTTGATCAGAGATGGTAGGGTGCTTTAAGAAACTATTAGGCAAAATTATGGACAGGAGAGATGGATATAAGTATGTACATAATACAGGGTCACCTATGAAGGGTTATTGATTTCTTACAGCTTTTCTTTTAGTTCTTATGGGCAAAACTGGATTCACAAACAGAGCAGCAGATGAGTGGAGGAGTCACAGCAGTGTGATGGTGGACATGAGTATGACAGTGCTGCAAGAGAAGGCCAGAGAAGTGTTTTGGGTGAGGGTGAGAGATGGTATCATCTTTCTTCCAGATTCCCTTGGATGCTTATGCTTGCTTCTGATGATGAAGCAGACAGCTAAGCCTGAGAGTCATGGGACTGGTGCCTGGCGAGGAACTTAGGGCCGGTGAGCTTGATGGCAGCAGCTCCTATTGGTGCAGTGACCAGGATCACCATGACAGCAATGGTTACCACCTGCAGGAAGCACAGCACTCATTACTGATGGCTCAATTCTGTGTTGTGTTGTGTTGCGTTGCAGTATGACAAGACAGCCCACCATTGTGTTGTGTGTCACTGTGGCAAGACTCGGCTGGCAGGTCACTTACTTGTTGTCCTCTGAAGATGTCATCTGGATCATTTCCATGTCGCCTCACATAGTCCAGCGCATGAGAGCCAATGGCAGCCTGCAAGAGAACCATGAGCATCAGACTGAAATGTAGATAAAACAAGGGCAAAGAAAATGTAAGCATACTGAAATGAAGGATATCTGTACAGCCTGCAAGACAACATGTAACCAAGACAAAGCTGAACAAAAACTATGCATGTTGAAATCAAGAATACCTGTACAGCCACCAAGACATGTAACCAAGACAAAGCTGAACAAACACAAAGCACACTGAAACAAATGCTACCTGAACAGTGGCCTTGGGCAGCCAGGCGATGGCTATGAAGAGGCGCTCCAGCAGAGAGAAGCCGGCACCCATCACCACCAGGAAGGAGGTGGCCACGCGCAGACTGAGACACACCAACAGTGCCAGCAGACCCCAGCCAATGGTGCCAGCATCTATCCTGCCAACCTGCAACACAGAGACAGGATAAATACGTCTCAATGTGAACAACAGAGAGACAGGATAGAGAAAAAAATTGGAAAGACTGTATAAGAGACAAGTCAGAGAGAGATTTGAATAGAGAAGTCTAGGAAAGATCAACACTACATCAACATCATAATGAAGAAAAGTAGAATGACAGCATAAGAGTCAAGTCAGGGAAATTTAAATAGAGAAGATCCTTGTGCAGAAAGCTAAGATCAACAATACTGTACAAACATAAGAAAAGATGCACCAGAAGACAGAAAAAGAAAGCTGCCATACTTAAGTTCATTGGTTTCTTTATCACAAGAGGAGCCAATCAGCAACACACAGGTGGAATGGGGGAACAGTCATTCTTACATCAATTTCCGCTCCGATGAGGACAAAGAGAGCTGGCTGGAACACTTCCCACAATGCTCGGTAGTACCCGCTCACCTCCTCATCCTGTCAAGTTAACACCATAAGGACATAAGAACATAAGGGAAGCTGCAAAAAGCCATCAGGCCTACATGTGGCAGTCCCTGTATGAAATATATCTACCTATTTCCAACTATCATCCCCATCCATGAATTTGTCTGATCATCTTTTAAATCTCCTTAATGACTCATCACTAGCAACCTGATCACTGAGTACGTTCATCACCACTCTATTTGAGAACCAGTTAGACAAGTGTGCTGATAATTTAGAATAACTCCACCTCATTTTTATTACAACATGCAGTGGGTGACTTTTTGAGTGAAATATTTTGTTTCCTGAAATGCACAAGAGAGCTAGACATTATTTTTTACAAGGCCACTCAATTACAACAAGCAATGAAAGACTTTAAGAATGCAATATGTTGACTGAAATGCACAAAAGAGGAAGGATTTCAGCAGTGGTGTGTTCCCCACCTTGTTGGCTGACTGTCTCCATCCCAGGCCAGTCACGAAGGCGAGGGACAACACAGCAATGGGTCCAGAGCTCTCCAGGCCAACCTTCAGTCATAAATCGGGATCAATCTTTGATTTCAATTTTTTTTTTTCACTTACTACAATAATCAATATTTTCTTGATTTTGTTATAAAAGTGAATTCTGCATTAATGAATCAGGATAAAATATGAAATACTTTATTCACAAGCTTGAAAATTCATAAACTGAATATGATGATACACAAAAAGGCAGTGATACACACAGTTATGTACTCAAAGTGTCTCTGTTCCTCACCTTGTGGCTGCCAAACATGCCAAGACAACCAAGGAAGAAGAGAATGACAAACTTGAAGGCAGGCCTGTCTTTGCTCTCCTGGTGGGGCAGCACCCAGCACAGCGCCCCAAACACCACGCCATACACCAGGCCTGCCACCACCTCCAGCGGCCCCTTGGCCAGCGTCCAGACCAGGGAGCCTGAACCAATGGACCACAGCATGAAGCATCACACACAGCAATAAGAAAGTGAGAAATGCGTGTGAATTGTTGCCAAATATGAAAAAAAGATGTGGTAAAGAAAATAATGACTTCTTTTTGTTAGCAATCACACTGAGACTACAATAAATAGAGCAAAGAAGAAGCCTAATGAAAAGGAAAATAAAAGGAATTAAAATAGGGAAAGGAAGAAGGAAGAAAACAACTAAGGAGAGAGAAACAAATAAACTGAAAGCGTTTGTCCCTTTCAGTTTATGTTTACATAAAGAAGCAGAAAGAAAACACCTGAAAAGGGAGAAGGAAAGGAACTGAAATTCATGAAATTCACATAGGAAACAGGAAGAAAACCATTGCATTACAATATACAATATATACACTCAGTAAAGAATGAAACAGAAAGGAACTCAAGTGGACAGAGAAAAGAGGAGGAAAAACCACAGAAACACACACAAGACCACACAACCAATCACTACCAACCCTCAGCAAAGGCCAGGCCCATCATGACACTGAACCCAGTGATGGCCAGGACGTCATCCAGGCTTGCAGCAGCAATGACCAAGGTGGGGATGCCGGCCTCCACACCGTACCCTTCCTCCGCCAACTTCAGCAGGCCTGGCACCACCACCGCTGGTGACACCGCAGCCACGACAAACCTGAGGGAGAGGGCAGGAGGGACACTTGCAGGAAGGACTCTTGTAGGATGTCAAGAGGAGTTATAAGGAGAGTTGATGAACAAGAGGAGTTATTATTTTATTCGTCTTTTTATGCAAGAGGGGCAATGGCAAAGGGCAACAAAAAGAGTGAAAACAATGTCCAGTGAGGTGTCTAACAAGCAGAATGGTAATAAGAAATGAGTAAGAGAGATTCAAATTAATAAACTGCAGGATAGATAAGTTAATATAGTGACTTACAGGAGAAAATGATGGTCTACGATAGAATGGACTTAAAGTATCAACATGAGTGTTAATTACAGTAAAGCAAGAATGATTATTCACAAATTGCTGCAGGAAAAGTAATAACAGACTAACTGATTGAGAGAAGTAGTAACAGGTGACATATTGATACAAATGAGCCAGGGACAGTCAGAAACAGTTTTGGAGACAAAGATGTACACAACCCTGGCAGCAAGATGGGTGATGGACAGAAAATTAAGTGAGAAACAGTTTTGGAATGAGGGAGTACACAACTTTGATGTCGAGGTGAGTGACAGACAGAAAATGAAGAGATGTTTCAGGAAACCATAAATTGTAATTTACATTAACCAAGAAGAATGAGAGATAATATGTATATACTCGTACATACATACATACATACATACATATACCAAGGCTGTCTCCCCCAAAAAGATGGGTAGCCAACACAAGGCACATAACTTTCACATTTACACTCATTCACACTGATTCACATCACTCCCTCGACCCACAATGGAGAAGAGAAAGCATTCCTGCACTGAGAGATAACAAGAGGAAGAATTTTACCCCAGCATAAAGCTCCAGAGCCAAGGTAAGCTGAGGAGAAGCTTGGCCATGAGGGCAGCCACCACAGCCTCTACCACACAGGGTAGGAAGGCCAGCCGCAGCACCACACAACTCAGCTTCCGCAGCGCCGCTGGGTCCAGTCCCAGGCCGGCACGTAGCAGGATGATCACCAGCACCAGGTTCCTGCCGGTGATGTGGTGGTGACATGGTGATGTGGTGGTGGTGGTGGTGGTGGTGGTGGTGGTGGTGGTGGTGGTGTGATCATGCTGATGTGGTGCTGATATGGCAATGATGTTAGTGTTTATATTTACATGTGTGGAATGATGACACGTGATGCCCTCCTGGCCACAGTCTGAGGCCAGGAAGGGCCCAGAGTAACAGTTCCAAAAGATGCCAAAACTAAAGTCCTTTTTTTATGTACTAGGGACATTGGTCAAAGGCAACTGAAAGTGTCACTCCCTAAAGAGAGGTCAAAAGGATCATCCAAAATTGCAGGATGTCTTGAAACCTCCCTCTTGAAAGAGTTTAAGTCATAGGAAAGGATAAATACAGAAGCTGGGAGTTCCAGGATTAGAAGGTGCCATCTTGGTCTTTATAGATTAATGGAATTGGGCATAAAACCCTCCCAAAAAAGTACAAACACAAGTGAAAGTGGAGGGAAGGAACACACCTGATGACAGACGACCAGAAGACATCCACGTTGTGCCCCACAGCATTGATGCCTGGCACACTCTCAAAGAGAATGCCAGCCACCAGACTACCCAGCAAGGGAGGCATGCCCACCGCCGCTGCTGCCCGGCCAGATAGCACCGCTGCCATGTACAGTACTGCCAGGCTGAACAGGTTCCCGCCGGGCAGTGCCAGCTGCCCCGTGATGCAGATGAGGCACCCCCACACCGCTGTGCCAATCACCAGCCACAGCAGGATGTCGGCCACCTGTTGGCAATGATGCACAGTGCCAACCAGTGTACTAAGTTAATTAATACTTGGACAACTTATGTTTCTAATATGGTGGCCATGGTAGGGTTCATCACAGCACCAGCCAACCTCTCCTTTTGCTATTTCTGTAGAGTTAGGAGCTGGCGCCATGTTTGAGTCTCCTCCAGCAGCCAACAGTGGACTTGTGTTGTGGTCATATTAGCAATGACCTCACTGCCTCACTACTTAGAGAGGATACATGGACAAAGACAAGCAGATCCCAGCATGTAATCACCCTTGGCCACAATACAGAAGAATCGGGAGGAAATTAAAAGGATGACAAGTGGTGGGGCAAAGAACACCAGCTCTCATATATGGAAGAGAGTGCACCATGGTCACTACCAATGTATTGTGCTGAGTGATCCATGGAGAAGACAGGAAAGTCAGACAGTGGGTCACCTTCCCACTAACTCTGATTTGAGAAAGAGAGGAGCCACCACTAATTTACTGAGCAAAGTGAAGTGTGATATGGATAAGAAACCCAATGAGCATGTCACCTTGCCATGTGGAGGGCAGGTGAGGGAGTAGTGGATGCGCTGGGCCATGGTGGGGTGCTCTGGCAGCTTGTGTTTGGACCGGAGGAGGCAGCGGCAGCAGGCATCACACCCCTTCGACTCCTTCTTGTCTGTGAACTTGTCTGTGCGGCTGTCCCACTCATTGATCTTCTCCCCCACACTGGGACAGCCTGAGGAGTGTTTGTGCACTGGTTAGCTGACTGCCAAATGAATCACAGTTAATGGTTTCTCCCTGTTAAGCCTTTCACTGTGACACAAAATAATTAGCAGCAATTAGAAATGTGTGAAGTCTTTACAAGCATCCATGAGAAAGTTAGCAATGAAAAAGAATACATTTTACAATTTCTTCCCAGTTCAGAAACTGGATGTGGCTGTAAAACAAGTAAAGATGTCTCAGAGTGATTGGTAATTATGGTAAGGTGTACCAAGTGGAAGTTAAGGGATTAATCTTCTCTCTCACACTCAGGCATTACCAAGGGGTAGCGTTGCAGCCTCACTATACTCCACGCCTCTGTTGGTGGGCGGCAGAGTGGTCCAGCCCTCCACGTCATCCCTGCGCCCCACATCTGGCTCTGAGTGAGGTCATCAGAGGTCACAGGTTGGCTTTGCTTAGTTTGCTCTACATTTAACCATTCTTTTGACCTCTCAGGCTTAATATAATATACGAGTTTAGAGTATAATTGTTAAAGATACTACTAACAGTTAAAGAAGTGAGAGAAGTTAATCTTTTTTATCAGTATGTCTTTTTTAATAGACTAAGAGTGGGAATTATGTGTGTGTGTGTGTGTGTGTGTGTGTGTGTGTGTGTGTGTTGCTTTGTCTGAGCCACTCTGTAAGGGATTGGCAGCCTGATATATAGAAAGACAGAGGTAGAGATCTTCTTCTGAAGCCTAATGTAGTGCAAGTTTTGAGTGTAGCATTGAAAGATACTAGTCACTGAAAAGAAAATGAGTCATGGGGTAATCCAAGCATCTTAACTCAAACCACCAGTCATACAAAGCTTAGATGGTGAATAACAAGTAAAAAGCACCAAATAATTAGAGTCAAACCTCAGTTGATGAATAACTGGCCACAAAAAAACATGAAATAATGAATAACTTGCCACAAAGAACCTGAGATGATGAATAAATAGTCACAAAAAAACTTGAGATGATGAAAAACTAACTACAAAAAACACAAAATAACGAATAACTATCCACAAAAAATGTGCAATAATGAATAACTGGCCATAAAAAAACATGAAATACTAAATAACTACCCACAAAAAAAACCTGCAATGCTGAATAACAAGTCACAAAAAAACCCTAAGACAACACATAACTGGTGACTCACTTCCTGCCACCCTCCCTGCCCAACTCACCATTGACAAACGCCACCTCCTTGTATTTAGTTCCTGCTGCCATCCTGACCACTTAACCCAGTAACTCTCTCTTAGCCCAGTGAGAGGAGGCTGCTTGTCTGGTAAACACGTGGAGAAACATGATGCTGGGAGGGATGCAATGCTCGGCAAGCCTTATCAGCTCCAGCTTATCAGGGTGATGTAACCTCTCTCAAGGTGACCATTCATATTAACAGTTACTCACTCTTAATGAAAAACAGTCTTTCTCCTAAACTTCACATCCTTACCACACACACACACACTTAAATATAGAGGACCTGTATCAACAACAAGACTCATAAACACACTAGTAAACTTAACAAGAGAAGTTGATGTACAGAAATACAGTTTTCGGTTCTTTTTCACTATCAGAGGGGAATGTCTGGGGATGAAACCTTTCACAAGACACTCAAGGTACCAACTCTTTACCCAATTAAGCCTCATGGACATTGACCGACCTTCACTAGTGGACCATTGCACACTCCCTCCCTGTGTGACTCAGTTGTGCCTGTAATAGTTGTGTGTGTGTGTGTGTGTGTGTGTGTGTGTGTGTGTGTGTGTGTGTGTGTGTGTGTGTGTGTGTGTGTGTGTGTGTGTGTGTGTGTGTGTGTGTGTGTGTGTGTGTGTGTGTGTGTTGTCTAGTTTCATCAGTTCCCTCAGATTTTTGGTAATTTCAGTGGTTGATCTCATACATACCACAGCCAGTCACTTGAGTTTCAATCCTTCCACTCAAGGAAGAAATGAGGTAATGGAGAAAGATGACAAACTATATTACCTCTGGAATTTGCACACACACACACACACACACACACACACACACACACACACACACACACACACACACACACACACACACACACACACACACACACACACTTACACACACAAAGGAGGTCACATACATACACATACACACACATACCATGAAAATTATCTCCTCAGATCTAAGAGAAGTATTGCCACAACTTCTACTTGGAATGATGTGAATGCAGTGATAGTGTGTGCTTTGAATATCCCTGACTATAATCTTGATAAAAGTAGATTTGGATACAGGACAACAAAACCTTGATACAAATTCTGTACAGCAATAAAACCTTGATCAAAATCTTATACACCACACACACACACACACACACACACACACACACACACACACACACACACATAGAGACACAGTACAAAATACCACACTCAAGACACAAGTTAGAGCACTCCCTTTCCTCCCTCCAAGAGAGCTCAAACCAGACTGAATGCTCCACATACCTGAGCTTGGAGTGAAGGACGCCTCACTTGAGGACAATTGGCTGTCTGTCCTCAAGTGGCGCTGCACAGTGGGCTCTTCCAAGATTGGCAGACGGTCAATCTTGGGGGAACTTGAGCTACCTTCTGGTGGTTCAGGCTTCTCTGCCAATGTACTGCCACTGTCTGTAGGGAAGCACCTGTGTTAGATCTTTCTCACAGATTGTTAGTATTGTAATCTTGTTATCTTAAGGGAGGTTTAGGAAATGGATCCAGGATTTACTAGACTTCCTTATCTTATCTGTTTGGTCAAGCCACCTGTAGGGAAGAGTTTGTGTTACAGAATCTCCCTCACAGATTGTCAGTGTTATAATCTTGTTATCTTAAGGAAGGTTTAGGAGATGCATCCAGGATTTACTAGCAATACCTTCCTTATCTTATCTGTCTGCCCAAACCTCCTGCAGAAAAGGCTTCATGCTAGGAAGGATTCATGTGAAGAAAGATGAATTAATTCTCTCTCTCTCTCTCTCTCTCTCTCTCTCTCTCTCTCTCTCTCTCTCTCTCTCTCACAAGTTCTCAGTGTCATGCTAATCTTATTATCTTAAGAGCAATGGAGGAAGGAAACCTATACCAGTGTTACTACTGACACCTTTCTTATCTTATCTGTTTGTTCTCACTGCTTCTCTCTTCTGGCACACTGGCAGGTCATGAACGTGTGACATTTGCTACATTTCTTCAGAATAATTCAGGACAACTTCATTGGATAAAAAATTAAATCAGTGGAACAAAATAAGAATTCTATTTTCACTGAAGGCATAGATATGTTAACATAGAAATAGTTACCAGAAAATAAATAACAACAAAAAGAATACACAGAGAATATATGTCAAATAAACTGACCTCTTCTCTTGTCAGGTTCACCAGGCAGAGATATCTTAAAAATATAATGGCTAGGGAATAAAGAATAAAAGAGAATATACCAGTCAAATGAACCATACTATAACTGACCTCCCTCCTTCTTTTCAGCCTCATCACTGCTCTCTTGCGAGGATCCTGTTGGCTCAAAGGCAAGATTGACCTGTGCCTGGGAGGTGTCACTGGTGGAAGCTGTGTCGGCAGTATCCAGCAGCCTCTCAGGAATACTGTCGCCCTCCATCGCTTCCCACACACTCCACAAGCTTCAAGTTAGTGGGATAATTTTGCTCAGGTCCTACACACATGAACATCCTGTGTCCCTGTGAGAGAAATGTGTGGGGTGAGGGACCACACCAAACAGTTCTGCGCTGCATGTCCACTACTTTCATGAGGCTCTAGAAGACGTCATATGGGTTTTTAAGAGTATTTTTGCAGTTCTAGTGAGAGATTAACAAGATTTCCATATTATCACCAGGAAAAACATTCTTGAGAATGTGGCTTATCATCTCAGTGGCCTCGGAAAATAGTTGTCGGTAAAGTGCACAGCATTTTTGAATATGCACCTATGAATCAAGTGTGTCTATATTTTCATGGTAATTTCTGCAATGTTTTGTGGGGGCATGAGGACCTATAACTACCAGAATAAGGAATCTCTAGTAATTATGTCTGATGGATGCTCTCAGAGGTATAATGTGTGGAGATGCCATAGCTAGATTGGGTTCTCAGAGTGGTGATTGAGAGCAACAGGCTTAGCAGTCATGTGGTCATTGCCAACACACTAGGAGAAGGTTAGATAGGGAAGACAGGTGGCAATAGGAAGGTTGGTAAGGTGATACATTCATTATTAGTTCATGAACTGCCCAGTGTTGACCAATCAGCTCTTTGCAGTCTCTTTATATCTCAGGATTGAGAGAAAGGTGTGGATTAGTTCAATGGAAGAGCAGTGACTGATGATTCTTTACCTAAATGAGTCTCTCTCTCTCTCTCTCTCTCTCTCTCTCTCTCTCTCTCTCTCTCTTTGAGTAGGTCTGTTAAGTGTCCAACACATCACCACAACACAACACCTTTTTGTCACTACCACACCACACCTCTTCTCACCTGTCCACTACCACACCACACCATACCACGACCACATCACACCATGCCACCACCACCACATCACACCACACACATTACCACACCTTTCTACCACTACCATCACTACCACACCACACCTGTCTACCACACACCTGTACACTACCACCACACCATTACAACACATCATTTCTCACCTGTCCATCACACTTGTATACCACTACTACACATCACACCACACCTTTTCTCACCTGCCCACCGCCACCATCACCACCACATCTCAGTACCACCACGCCACACATTTACAACCCTTCCCCCACATCACACTCCCCATAGAGCACCCTGACCTACCCATACGGCAGAGAGGTGTGCATGGAGGACAGGTAGTTAATTAAGCATCTCACGATCACCTGGGAGTTTGTGACCTTGCTTGGAGCGTGCGAGGGAGCAAGCGCGCCTCCCCTTGCCAGGTATTTGTAATAGGAAAAGAATGCAAAAGAAAAAACGGAGGAAATAAAAACGCTGTTTCTGTTCTTCAGGTGTTCGGAATGTGCTGATATGCTTATTAAGTTCATGTAGATGACGAAATATTCGGTTGTTTTATAGTTTGTTTTGTTATAATTTCGGTAATACTAGAGTTGTTTAATGTAAAAATGTATGGTTTTATTGTTAAATGGAGTGGTCTGATGGGCAACTGCATCCCAGCATCTACATAACACAGGAAATTGGGAATAATAGACGACAAGTGAAAACTGAGGAAGTACATTGTACATACGTGATAAAGAAAATGTGGCCGTGAAGGGGAGACGTAAATAGAAGAACTGGACTAGAAACTAAAGTAAACTCGAGCTACAAAGTAATTTTATTTATTTATTTATTTATTTATTTTTTTTTATGGAGGAAGGACACTGCCCAAGGGAAACAAAAAAATCCAATAAAAAAAAATATGCCCACTGAAATGCCAGTCCCATAAAAGGGTCAAAGCAGTGGTAAAAAATTGATGAATAAGTGTCTTAAAACCTCCCTCTTGAAGGAATTCAAGTCATAGGAAGGTGGAAATACAGAAGCAGGCAGGGAGTTCCAGAGTTTACCAGAGAAAGGGATGAATGACTGAGAATACTGGTTAACTCTTGCGTTAGAGAAGTGAACAGAATAGGGGTGAGAGAAAGAAGAAAGTCATGTGCAGCGAGGCCGCGGAAGGAGGGGAGGCACGCAGTTAGCAAGATCAGAAGAGCAGTTAGCATGAAAATAGCGGTAGAAGACAGCTAGATATGCAACATTGCGGCGGTGAGAGAGGTTGAAGACAGTCAGTTAGAGGAGAGGAGTTGATGAGACGAAAAACCTTTGATTCCACCCTGTCTAGAAGAGCAGTATGAGTGGAACCCCCCCAGACATGTGAAGCATACTCCATACATGGACGGATAAGGCCCTTGTACAGAGTTAGCAGCCGGGGGGGGGGGGGGGGTGAGAAAAACTGGCGGAGACGTCTCACAACACCTAACTTCATAGAAGCTGTTTTAGCTAGAGATGAGATGAGAAGTTTCCAGTTCAGATTATAAGTAAAGGAGAGACCGAGGATGTTCAGTGTAGAAGAGGGGGACAGTTGAGTGTCATTGAAGAACAGGGGATAGTTGTCTGGAAGGTTGTGTCGAGTTGATAGATGGAGGAATTGAGTTTTTGAGGCATTGAACAATACCAAGTTTGCTCTGCCCCAATCAGAAATTTTAGAAAGATCAGAAGTCAAGCGTTCTGTGGCTTCCCTGCGTGATATTTTTACCTCCTGAAGGGTTGGACGTCTATGAAAAGACGTGGAAAAGTGCAGGGTGGTATCATCAGCGTAGGAGTGGATAGGACAAGAAGTTTGGTTTAGAAGATCATTAATGAATAATAAGAAGAGAGTGGGTGACAGGACAGAACCCTGAGGAACACTACTGTTAAGTCATTGCGCACATAAACGCAGCATCCAGCTTTGGATCGAAAATGAGGATAGAGAAAGTAGGAGGGAACAGAAAAGGGGCTACTGTCAGTTGCCTCAGACACCTGAGTTTCAGTGAGGAAAAGAAGATGAGGTTTAGAAGAGGAGAGGTGGTGTTCTACAGATTGAAAATTTGATCTTAGACCGCGAATGTTGCAGAAGTTAATGAAGAAAAAGTTGAGGGGGGTGTCAAAACACTTACGGTCGTCGATAGAAAGGCAGTCCGACCTGGGGACATTTATGGTTCCCTCCCCAGATGGGGACTCCGAGGCTGGTGTAGGAGTCGCCATGATGATTTTAAAATTTTTGAGTGAAGGATGTGTGTGTTATTAGGTGCTTGTAGTTTTGTGTGGAGGAAGAGAGTTGTCTTTAGAGGGCAGGCTGTGACTGCCCCTTTGTGTTGTTAGACACAAAGGGAAACGTTCAGTGAGGTCACAGCTGGATTTAATGATAAGTTCACAGCACCCCCTGAACAGTGCTTTAGATCTCACTGGGAGTAATATGGAGACAGTGCGTGCTTTTTCTTCACTTTTATCTCCTGCTTCTTCCTCCTCCTTGTAATCCTCTCCCTTCTGCTTCCTTCTCTCTTTTCTCTCCTCCTCTGCCTTCTCCTGTCCTTTCCTTTTCCTCTCTACTTCACGCTATGAGAATATTCACGAAAAATTATATATTGGTTATGAGTGTATGTGACCTGACTTCAGTCCTTGAGATGATGGGTCACGTTAAATGAGCGACAGCTCTCTCTCTCTCTCTCTCTCTCTCTCTCTCTCTCTCTCTCAGGATGTGACTTTTTACTTATGCACGCATTCCAATCTTTGGCATTAACTCTCCAAACAGATCTGAAATAAGAGTATATATATGATAGTAACATTTGCTCATCAACACGGAACAACCCACTAGTCCTCATGTTACATTTCACACAAAATGAATAACGACAATCCAATGAATATAAAAAATAAACCATTACATACAATTCCTTATCTCATCCCTCCCTCATGCAAGACTGGAATAAAAGTCTCATTAGGATCGCAATCTTTATTTATCCACGCTTGTCAAATAAAACCTCTCATTAATCGTCATATTGCACGCAGAACAATGACACAGGATAATAATTCCCACGTGAGTCTGTCCCACAACAACCTGTCAATAGTTAAGAAATAAGTAACAAAAACCAGATGATTATACTGAATCGAACCCTTTAGGATCATACCTCGCAGTGGAATCGGATCAAGAATATAAGAAATTTGATCTTTATTATTGTACTTTCAGATCCTCTTTTATTGTAAAGGGCGGGCGGGTTGCGACACTTATTCCGCCGCCAGCTGGGGAGTCTCGGGTGTCATGGACTAGACAATACCTTGACATTATTGCCTCTACTACGATTACGGCATGGCGGAGTTGTTCAAGAGTGCGTTTGGGTATCTGGGAGCCAACGGGGCCGCCTCTGACTGCGACTTCGTGGGCCAGGAGGTGGAGATAAACGGAATTAAGCTTAGAATAAAGAAACTTATCGCGGAAGGTAAGCTTTGGCCTCGATAGATAAAGGCTGTTTTTGCCCTTTTTTTGTGTGATTTTGTCTCGAGGAAGTGATGGATCTGAGGCTCGTGTGAGTTTGTCTTCCTGGTGGGTTTCTTTCGTTTATTCATGAGAAAGGTGAATGAAAGTTGGCGGAGGAATGGGTGGCTTAAGTTTGTTCATGTTTTATTTATTTATTTATCGGTTGATGTGGCCTTTTGTGTTTCGCGAGGAAGTGAGGAGGGGGGGGGGGTTGTGGATTGTTTGCATGTATGTGTGTGTGTGTGTGTGTGTGTGTGTGTCTATGTCTATCTTTTATATTTGTATTCGTTAGGAAAGTTAGATTAATATGGTTGAAAAATACGTCAAATTCCATACGGGTACAGTGTGTGTGTGTGTGTGTGTGTGTGTGTGTGTGTGTGTGTAGTCCCTGGTCCATCATTTCCTTAACTTTTCACTGCTGCACTCTCTCAGTGGTTCATATCAGCCTGTGGTTTGGGTCAAAGTGTGGGGAGGCACCAGATGGAAGTAGTGATCATTTCAATTTCCCATCACCAACCACACTTCATCTACCCATTTCTCAGACCTTCAAAATGACACCTGTGAGATAAAATACAAAGAAATCCAGTTATATGACAAAGGAACTTAAAATTTCTACCCATATTGTGATAGAATATTCCCAAGGTTATTTGTCAAGGTCACAGAATAGGTACCTTAGACTGCTTAGGTATTCCAGACAAGTAATTAGGAAGTGGTTTCTATGAGGCAGTGAGATAACCTGATGAGGCAATACTATGCATATTATATAAGGAATACTATCATTAATCTTATTTGTTGGTCAGTGGTCAGGTTATAGAAGGATTTGTATATTTCAAAGGTCTATACAGGGATGGCAGAGGAAGGTAGGGAGGTTAGAGCACTTGATTGAGAGATGAGGTGTGAAGTGGAAGAGTTTGGAATAGTCAGGTGATAGAGATGAGCAAAGAAGACAGAGATAATAGAAAATGGTGATATATGGTGAGAGAGATGAGCAGAGCAGATTGAGGGAAATATAGGCTAGTGATGCTTATGGTGATGTATGGTGAGATGAGAAGTGATGTTGGAATGGCTTGAAGTAGTCAGATAACAAAGATGAGCAGAGAAGACAGAGAGATAATAGAAGATGGTGATGTATGATGAGAGAGATGAGTAGAGAAGATTGAGGGAAAATATAAGCTGGTGATGGTTATGCTGATGTATGGTGAGATGAGAAGTGAAGCTGGGATAGCATGAAATGCAGTCAGGTGAAAGAACTGAGTAGAGAAGAGGTGTAGCATCATGGGGGGGGTGAAGATGTTGATGGTGATGGCTATGATAATGAATGATAAGGTGAGGTGATGCAGGCATGACTTGAAATGGACAGTCCAGTGGTAGAGAAGGGGGGGAAAGATTGGGAGAATATAATTAAACCATTTGATTGCTATTTATCACATCTTTCCTTTCCCTTTTTTTGTTCTGCATCCAGCTACACTCATTACACTGCCTAGAAATTGCAAAATGTGTTCTTTTTAAATCCTTTCTTTCTTGTAAATGCTGATAAAGATTTCATATATTACTTTTAATAGTGTAAATTATTGCATATGCCAGTGAAGAGGCTGGTGTCATTGGTGCATGGATAATTAATAACACTTCCTCTGCAGTTCCAATACTTGTACATTCCTTATTTGCAGGTGGATTTGCCTTTGTGTTCGTGGCTCAAGATGTCTCCACAGGGAAGGCATATGCCCTCAAGGTACACACATTACTAGTATTTGTCAGTAAGGATACCATGCAGCCACACAGACAGACAGACAGACAGATAGACAGACAGACAGACAGACACAGACAGACAGACAGAAGCCATTGAGAAATCAGAATATAGGAGTAACAATTTATCTATCTATCTATCAATCTCTTTGTATATCTATCTATCTGTCTGTCTGTCTGTCTGTCTGTCTGTATACCTTGCCAGCAATATCACACAGGATGGCCCAGACAAAGCACCACACACACATGCAATCATCATTCATACTCTTAGCACTCTTGGTAACAATGAAGTGTATTGATTAGTGTTACATTCATCTGTCTATCTGTAATGAGGCTGGTTCTTTAAAAGCTCATAGATGCAATGATAGTGAAGGTAATAGGAGTGTGTGTTATAGCAATGATGATAATGGTGATAGTAATAATGTGTGTTTGAGTAATGATGGTGATAGTAATGTGTGTTTGAGAAGTGGTGGTAGTAGTAGTAGTAGTAGTAGTAGTAGTAGTAGCAGTAGTAGTGTGTGTGTTTGAGTGATAGTGATAGTATCAGTAGTAAAACTGTGTTTGAGCAGTGATAGTAGCAGTAGTAGTAGTAGTAGTAGTAGTAGTAGTAGTAGTAGTAGTAGTAGTAGTAGTAGTAATGTGTCTTTCAGCACTGATTGTAATAATAGTAATGTGTGTTCAAGCCTGTGCTTATTCTGCCCTCCCCTGCCAGCGCCTACTTGGGGCGGACCAGGTGGCCTGTGACGCCATCAGGCAGGAGATTGCCGTGTCCAAGCAACTCTCAGGTCACCCTCACATTGTGGAGTTCATTGCTGCTGCCGCCATCAGCAAGGCGCAGAGCAAGGAGAACCGTAATGAATTCCTCCTCCTCTCTGAACTGTGCACAGGTGGGTGTCTGCAAGATTGAGACAGAAATCATCATATTTCCTTTTGATTTTGTGTTTTGGATTATTCTTTATCTCAATTTTTTTTCAAGGACTGACATCTTAAATGGGTCTTTTTTTTTTTTTTCTGCCTTTTTGTAGACTTTGGCCAGAGTCCCTCTTACATAGAAAATTGTATATTCACATACACCACTTTTCCATATAATACACTCCAGTCGTTCATTGCTCTCGTTGGAAAACCATTAGTGACTGATATTTCATACACTGATCCTGAGGAAAGAGACTAAAACTGAATCAAACATGATAAGGACCTGACTTAACTAAACATAACACAGCTGACCTCTACCCTCCCCTACCTCGTGTGTTCAGGTGGGTCACTGGTGGATGCGCTGCGCCTCCTTGACGGCAACACACTGAATGTACAGCAGGTGTCATCCATTCTGTACCAGACCACCAAGGCTGTACAGCACATGCAGGTATTATTTGTGTGTGTGTGTGTGTGTGTGTGTGTGCATGTTGTATTTATGTAGTTGTGGTATATAGAATTTCAGTTTGGTTCATATCCTCTCTCCTCATCTGCTTTTATCTAGAATCCATATATATATATATATATATATATATATATATATATATATATCTGTTTATTCATGAGGAGGTTGTTAGATGAGGATGGAATAGAGTGGCAGACAACAAATAAGATAGATACACAAGATAGACGCACGTAACTTGAATAGCGAGACTTAAATAATTACACAGAGGGAACTAAATGTATCCATATGAAGAACTCCTTTATCCTGTATCACATTCTATCTGCTTGTATGAAATAAGATGGTTGGATGGGGACAGAAAACTGATTGGCAGGCAACAAATAAGATAAACATGGATAGCTTAATTAGTGAGCCTCAAATAAACACAGAGAAGGGACTAGTTGTATGGATAAGCTCTCATGCCAAGCTGTCACTGAGGGAAGTAGATGTATGGATAAACTCTCATACCAAGCTGTTAATTAGGGAACTTAGTATATGGATAAGCTTTCATTTCAAGCTGTTAATGAGAGTAGGTATGTTTATATGGATAACCTCTTACACTAATCTATTACATTTATTAATCAGTGTTTTAGTATTAGATTTAAGTTGTTGCTGAAAAGTTTTGAATTTAAAAAGACTAGTCATGTTTATTTATCATTATTCTTTACTATTATTATTTGTAAGTTTTGTTGCCGACTATAAATAAATGTCTAAAGTGTTGATTTCCATAATGACGTGCAGAACCAGAGTCCTCCCATCACCCACCGCGACCTGAAGGTGGAGAACCTGCTCATCAGTGAAACGGGTCATATCAAACTGTGTGACTTTGGATCAGCAATGAAGAAGACTTATGAAATTGACGTTGGCTGGAGTGCGCACCAGAGGGCAATGGTGGAGGATGAGGTGTGTTGAATTACTTGCACTTGTATTTATTTGGGTCTGTCATAATGGGTGTGAACTATATTCTTGTGGTTCTGTCTCAGTGTCTAGATTTGTCTTGTTTTTCTTTTGATTATTTTTTTATTGCCTCTGTTTCTTCCTGTCCCTATAAGTATTTATTTATCTGGTTGTATTGCACAGACCCTTAACTTCACTCACGTGGTTATTTCTCTCTATGTCCAGCTTTTTTCTTTGATTTATGTTTACTCATTACCTCTCAGTGCTTCTATTTCTTCCAGTCAATATAAGTTAGGTCTTCCAACTCTGACTAATTTGAATTGTGTGTGGAGAGACTGTGTGTGCATGTGAACAGATTCTTATATTTTTCACCCCTGACAAACTTGAATGACGTGTGAAGAGACAGTGTGTGAGTGTGTAAATAAGAACAAATCCTCTTATATTGCCTATCACTGCACCATCACATATCACATTCTCAGATGGCACAGCACACCACACCGATGTACCGTGCCCCTGAGATGCTGGACACGTGGAACAACTACCCCATCAACTGCCAGGCTGACGTGTGGGCACTTGGCTGCATCCTCTACTACCTCTGCTACCTCAAGCATCCCTTTGAGGACTCGGCCAAGCTGAGGTGAGCTCCTGCTGTTGGTGAGGACACTGGGACTTATGAGGACAGTGATGGTTGTGGTCTGAGAAGGAATTTTGCTTTACACATACTTTCATTTATTTTTTATTTGCCCAGTAAGGATCTGTGTAGGCTATTGTGCATTTTATGACTTATACGCACATCTACAAACTGTGATAATTGTGAGGTGAGAAGGAATTTTACTTTACTTTAATATGTACATACATTTGTTTGCTTCTTAAGGATGTATGTAGACTATTCCATATTTTTAACACACACACACACACACACACACACACACACACACACACACACACACACACACACACACACACACACACACACACACACACACACACACACATCTGCCATCTCACCTACATTTCATCCCTTACCCTCAGAATTGTGAATGGCAACTTTGTGATCCCTGCCAATGATGGGAAGTATGACTGTTTCCATGAGCTGATCCGAGGCATGCTGCGTGTGGATCCTGGCCAGCGTTTCAAGGTGGCTGAGGTGCTGGAGCGTGTGGCAGCTGTGGCAGAGACCAAGGGCTTTGACATGAAGGGTCCCATCAACCTGCCTCTCAAGAAGATTGACCTCAACACTCCTGGTATGTGAGGGAGAGAGAGTGTCTGGTATGTGAGGGAAAGAGAGAGCAGCAGTAACAAAGGGTGCTTCAGTAGACTGTAAATGATAAGAATGTCAGGTTTCATCTTCTTCAGACAGTTTATCTGTGTTATGAGTTAACTTTTATACATGTTTCTCCTTCCCTGTCACAGTTTTTCAGCCAGAGGTGAATGGGCGTGCGGGTGAACAGAAGCGTGCCTCCCCGCCCACCCGGCCTCCTGCCCCACGCTCCCCTGTGCCCTCCCGCCCCCCACGGCCAGCCTCTCACCCACAGCAAGGTAATTGATGCAAGTGTTCAGGTATTTTCTGGTATATCTTATACCTCAATAAAAGAGAGAAAAAAAGAAAAGGACAACTTGAAAATTTTACATTCTTAGAAGTTCCATTTATCTGTGTGTTTGTGTATCAGGCTGGCACACACACACACACACACACACACACACACACACACACACACACACACACACACACACACACACACACACACACACACACACACACACACACACACACCAAAAAGGGGGGAGGTAGCCAAGACAAGACAACTTTCACATTGACACACCTTTCATTAGCCTTCCAGCAGAGGAAAGTATTCCTGTCCTTGTTTTATAGGAATCAGCCTCACACCTGGACATAATTGTAACAGTCTGTCATAATAATTTCCATCCTCAGGTGTGGGTGGGCCAGGACACCCCCCACCCCCTTCCCACCCAGCGGCCAGTGTGGGTGGAGGAGGTGGAGGAGGAGGCAGCAGTGGTGGTGGTGGTCTTTTCTCGTCACTCAAGGGTTACTCAGGAAGCATCTTCAAGAATATCAAGGACACATCCAGCAAAGTGATGCAGACAGTCAGCCAGTAAGTGTGTGTATGTGTGTCTCTCTCTTGTGTCTGTTTATGATTCATTTGTACTGGTTTGGGATGATCCATTGCTGTATTGTGTATTCCTACTCACTCCTAAGTGTATGCCTTGGTCTGCCTCATCTGTTTCCATCATCTGCAGTTCTATCACTTTCTCTTTCATATGTAGTTTGATTTTTCTGATTTTCTTCCATCATGTGCAGTTCAATCATTCTGTCTTTACTCTTATATGACCAAGAACCTCTCTTTGTTTAATGTTAAGTTACCACAAATGCTTCACTACAGTTCAATCACTATATACTTTGGTTTTCTTCTTCTCACTTCCTTTGCAGTTCAGTCTCTTTCTCTTCTTTTCGCTTCACTGTATTCTTTGGTTATCATCTCCTTTCCCATGCAGGTCCATCACCCGCACTGACCTGGACCTGTCCCACATCACCTCACGGCTGGTGGCCATGTCCTACCCAGCGGAGGGACTTGAGTCAGCCTACAGGAACCATGTAGAGGATGTTAAAGGTGACCAGTAATGATCCATGTTATTATTTTGCTTTTTTTTCATTGTTTTACTTAGAAGGGAGAAAACCCAAGCAAAAACAGACTCAGTATTAAGAGAAAGAGCCTGCTGATTCTCTCTCTTATGAAAGAAAAGAACAAATATTAAAGAAGTGACTATTAGAGTGATGGTGTGTGAAACTATGGTCAGAGTGCAGCATTATGATGAGATAAGGCTAATGGGGTGAGATTAGGGTAATAAACTGAAGCTGGTATCGATGGTGGACTTGCCTCTTAATGGTCACTCTTTGGTGCATTATGATATCTGACTCATGATGCAGTATTTGTCTACCTGAGTGAGTCATGGAGTCAGTAATTCTTCACTCATGTCTTCCTTTGTTTTTTATCTTGTGTAGTGCAGTCATGGGGTCAGTAATTGTTCACTCATGTCTTCTGTTTTCTCTTGTGAAGTGCAGTCATGGAGTCAGTAGTTGTTCACTTATGTCCCCCTTTATTTTCTCTTGTGTAATGCAGTCATGGATTCAGTAATTGTTCACTCACTGATCCCTTAGTATTTCTCTTGTGTGTGGTGCATTGTGACCCATTGCTTTGGCACCTTAGCACTAATCAGTGAATTCATCAGTCCTCAACCTCCACCCACAGCCGTGTTGGAGGGCAGGTACCCAGGGCACTACATCATCTACAATGTGTCTGGCCGGCAGTACATGGCGACTAAGTTCAATGCTCGTGTGGTGGAGGGCAACTGGTCCAGCAAGAAGGCGCCGACTTTGGGTGCCCTGTACAACCTGGCCTGCAGCATCTATGACTTCTTGGCCAGGGACACCAGGAATGTTGTTGTGGTCCACTGCATTGTGAGTCTAGTGGCTTGAGTTGTCTTGTCTTGTCTTGTCTTCTCTTATCTTGTCTTATAATAACGATGATAATAGTTTGTTTTACCAAGAAAGTAAAAAAATCATTGTCTGGTCTTGTCTTGTTTTGTCTTATGTTTATAATCATTTTCATGGGGTGTAGTATTTATCATGAATATGCATAATATAGCTTATTGTACATACAGTGAGCATTACTGGTGTTTTCTCCCAGGATGGCAAGGCATCCACATCCATGCTGGTGTGTTCCTTCCTGCTGCTATGCCACGCCTTCAAGCAGCCAGAGCAAGCCCTCAACATGTTTGCCATCAAGCGCAGCCCACCTGACCTCCAGCCATCACAGTTCAGGTGAGGAAGGGGAGGGCATGGTAAGCAAACACAGCATTTTTTACCTAAATCATCTTATCTTAACTTAAAACCCACAGTTCAGATGAGGAAAGGGAGGTGATGATCAGTAAACACAGTATATCTACATAAACTACTAAAGCTTAACCTAAAATTCATAGGTCAGGTGAGGAAGGGGAAGAGGTGATCAGCAAAGCCAGTTTTTCTACCTAATCTATCATAGCTTTTTCAGGAGTACTTTCTCCTTTCCATCGGGGGCCAAGGGGCTAAGAGAGTGGTGTGAATGAATGTGAATATGAAAGTTTTGTGCCTTGTCTTGTCTACGTTAATTTTTAGGGAGAGACAGCCTCGGTATATATATGCATGTATCATAACTGACCTAACTTGATCTTTTCTTCGTAAGAGTAAACAATGGTTATTCCTTGTATGAGTAGAAATGATAAAGGTTTCCTGATTGTGACCTATTGTTTTACAGATACCTGGAATACATGCGTGATCTGACCTCCTCCCCGCCCATCCTGCCTCACTTCAAGCCCGTCACCCTTACCTCCATCATTGTGACGCCCATTCCCCTCTTCACCCAGCGCAGGTCAGCTCATCTTTGTAACTGACTGATAGGTTGTCTCAGCTATGCCACTCTGCGGGAATGTCAGCTTGGTGTACAGATTGATAGGTAGATTATACACTGATATGCTAGAATGTAATAGGTTGTTTTGAGTGAGTGTATAGCTTTATGAACAGATGTGAGAGAAGGTAAGAGGTTGTTTTGACAGAGTGTTTAGTTTTGTCTCTATATGAATAGGCTGATAGATTTTACGCTGATGTAGGAGAATGTAATAGGTTGATTTAATTGAGTTAATTATTTCATCTTCAACATGCACAGATTTTTGTTGGCCTTGTATAGGGAAGGAGTATTTTTTACAAAGGATAACAGACAGCAAGACATTTGGTTATTTCCTAGTTTGTCAGATTACACTTCTCTGCTTATTTTGGTGGGTGATCTTAAACTGTCAGGAATGGCTAATTGAATGTCAGGAAATCTGCAAACCATGGTCCACTCTAAGTGCCTTTGTTAAAATTAAGGAATATCCATAGTGATGCATTCTAGGTCTGTACTGTTAAACATTCTGTGATCTATTGCCAGTATATTTTATAGGTTGTAGTGCAAGACATTAGTGTTTTCATTATGCTAGTCATGATATGACATACATTCTGCATCACCAATGTGAGAAAGCACCATGAGAACACAAGGAACCATCTCTGTGACCTTTGAAAACAGTCCTCCTGAGAAGCTAAAGTTTAAGAATATGAAACCTAGAGTGACAATGAGCCTTTGAAGGCGATAGGTGAGTGGGGGGTGGTGGAGGATGGTGACAACAGGAACAGGAATGAAAAGGAGTACTAAAGAATAGGAGTTTTTGTTCCCGTGGCCGGTATGTAGTACAAGTATATGTGTATTTACAATATGCGTGTTTGTGTGTGTGTGTGTGTGTGTGTGTGTGACAGCAAGCACCCTGAATGTTGGTCCTTATTGGCAGGGATGGAGTGCGGCCGTACGTGGAGGTGTGGCAGGGGGAGCACAAGATGCTGTCCACCCAGCAGGACTACGACCGCATGAGGCTCTACATGCCACAAGAAAACAAGGTGTGTTGATCCAGTTGTAGCAGAGGAAACCTGGGCTAAGCTTGTACTGTTCCCTTTCTTTATCTGTTCCCCAGTGTAATGGAGGAAATTTGGGCTAAGCTTGTACTGTCCTCTCTCTTTCTGCTTCCTAATGCAGTGTTGAAAATCTGAACTAAGCTTGCACTGTCCTTTTTCTGTGTCTGCCTTCACTCGAGCTTATGTTGCTCAATCTTGTGTGCCCTTTACTCACATCACTTCCCTCTGATTTATTCCAGTTGTCAGTGTCAGTAAAGCAGATGTCCCTATTACACAGAAGTATATTTTTTGGTGCAGTTTTTGCATTTCATCATCAACATCTCATCTGTTTCTTGTCAAATCACAACACGCCCACACCACCCTCAGATCATCCTGCCGGTGAACATCCACCTAGTGGGTGACGTGTGTGTGTATGTATTCCACGCGCGCCGCATGATGGGCAAGGTGATTGGTGTCAAGGTGGCTCAGCTGCAGTTCCACACAGGATTCATTCCGGAGGAGGACACATCTCTACGCTTCACCTTGTGAGTGTGTGTGTGTGTCAAATTGTTTTTTTAGATATCCATTGATTTTACTTCTTTTTTCTTCTTTTAAAGCTCCTCAGTGACTCGGCACTAACAACCTGATTAGTGAGTTTGTTCCATTCATCTACCACTATTTGGGGAAGGAATTAGTTCCCAAAATAGAGCAGTAGATGAATGGAATGGACTCAGTAGTCAGGATGTCAGTACTGAGTCAGTAGGTGAAGCTAAGGCAATAGGTAGGCATGAAACACTAACCCTTATTTTCTTATGTTCCTGTTAGTTCTTGCTGTTTGTGATGCAGTTCTTGCCAATTGTGATTCCTCTCCCTCCTCTTCGTGGCCTTCTGTCGTCTACCCTTTGGACACAAGCCATTTTTGTATTGATTTTGTTTGTATATTGATAGATAGATAGATTTTTATACCTGGTTTTGCTGTCTTATCTTGTTATCTGTGGCTTCTCTCCCTCCCTTTCATGCCCTCCTGTCACCTGCCACCAGACACGAGCTGGACGACATCACTGAGCCAGACCGCTACCCTGAGAAGTTCACTATCACCGTCAACATCTTTGTGTCTGACGTGGACCGGACGCCCCCCCAGCAGCCGCCCTGGGCCAGCCGCCTCCCCTCCACTTTCAGGCCGCACTTTGCCTTCGCCACCGCTATAGAGATGGAGGAGACCAGGGAGAAGTTTGGTGAGTGATGGTGGTGTCTTGCTATGGGTGTGGGTGTTAGGTGTGTTAATAAAGGAGAAGTTTGGTGGTTGTTTTACTATGGGAGAGACATGGGAAAAAATTGGTTGCGTATTGGAAATGTTCAGCGGGTGTTGTTTTACCATGGGAGAGATGTGGGAAAGCAAATGAGTTGTGTATTGTAACTTCCATCTCTTCCTGCATCTCTCCTTCCCTGTGTCCCTCATTGGTGTCTCCTTGCCAGCAGCCAGTGCCCACGGGTCCCCTGCCCCCCCACGCAGGGACTCCCTGCCCCGCCCATCCCCAGCCACCACCACCACCACTACCACCACAGCCGTACCACCTGCCTCAAAGGAAGACTTCATGGCCTCCCTCAAGTGGGGCTCCACCCAGAACAGACAGGTATGTGTTGGGGAGGGATGGGGGCAAAAGGGCACCAGTCTCTATTTTGCATATGTCTGGAGATTAAATGCTACAAGAGATTAGGAATTTACAGCTTTTTGTCACATGAAGTTTTCAACAAGTAAGACACAAAATTATGATCATGGTCATCATGTTTACTGATGTTGTATCATGTAATGTATTTGTATTTTCCAGGCTGCCCCTGGAGAGGAAGTGAAGGAGCTGATATCAGACGAGGAGGAGGAGATTGACATCACCTCCATCCCAAGTCAGCCTCCCCCCCGGCCTCCTGAACCCACCATCAACTCAGGCGAGGCTGACCTGCTCAACTGGGGTGGCAGCGGCAGTGGTGGCCAGACAGATGGCAACAAGCTAGCTGCAGACGTCAACCTACTAGATATTGGCAGCAGCAGCGGCGGTGGCAGTTGTGGCATTGCCAAGGACCCCAGCAACTTTGACCTGCTGAGTGGGATAGGAGAGGGAGGTGGTGGGGAGACGGCACCTCCTGTGGCAGAGACCAGCACGCCCCAGGCCGCCTCTCAGGGCAACCTTTTTGATCCCTTCAGCAGTGGAGTGAGCGCTCAGCCAGCCTCACCACAGCCCCCGACCACGCAGGACTTGTTCAACCAGTTCTCAGTCCCCAGCCCGGTCCAGCAGAACACCAGCCTGCTGGGAGGACCAGTGAGTACTCTTGGTCAGGATGGATACAAGGAATCTGTGTCTGTGCCATCCTATGTCTTATTTATTTATTTTTTTTTTTATGTAAGATAGGAACTGGCTGAGGTCAACAAAAGGTGCTAAAAAAATGCCCACTGAGGTACCAGTCCCAAAATAGATGACAAAAGGATTAACAATTAGTGTCTTGAAGCCTCCCTCTAAGATTGAATAGTTCAGCTTGTGACATCTGACACTGCCTGCAGGGTCTGAGTCCCATGGGTGGAGCTGGGGCCCCCATGATGGGTGGCAGGGCCATGGGGGGTGCCACCAGTCCCAGCTCTGCTGCGATGCCAAACTTCATGCGGCCACCACAGCCCCAGCAGCAGCAGCAGCAGCAGCAGCAGCAGCCACCGACACAGCCGTCCAAGCCAGCTGATCCTTTTGCTGAGCTGGGTTAGTGAAATGAATGTTAACTGTACTACTTGATGAGAAGACTGGCCAAGATTCACAAAAAGTTACAATAGCCATCTTAATTAATTAGCCAATCCTGGAGAAGTATGCAGTGGTGGAGCTAGTGGATGAGTTGTGTTTGGCAGATAAGGCACACAGTGGCCATGAGGTGGAGCAACACGGTGTTGACCCGTGTGTTGCCTTGTCATGGTGGTAATGATTCTTTTGTCCCCCAAGGTAACCTGGCTGGCATGGGAGGCTGGGGAGGATCCAAGCCCACCACACCCAAAGGAGGCACTCCTGCTGGTGGCACTCCCATGGGGGGCAGCACCCCTGTCATGGGCTCCCCCCAGCACCGGCCCCAAGCACCAGGGACCTGGCAGGGACACATGCCAGGTGAACCAGTGCATTCACTCACACACACTCCTCACTTATCACATGATGCTTCATCAATATTGATATTTAAAATTCATCAGGAGTGTTTATGTATTTGTATTTCTACGAAATTAAGTCAAATGCTTAATGTTGCGTCTTTCAGCATTAGATGATCATATTTTCTTTGAATTCATGTCTTATAGTGTTTGTTCACTTCTTTTCTTTGATAATGCATTCCACTGATGAAAACTATTTGTGTACATCCTCACCTGTGTGTATGTGAGCTTTGTGCTTGTTGCTGCAGGCACAATGGGAGGCCAGGCTGGAGGCTGGCAACAGCAGCAACAACAACAGCAACAACAACAACAACAACAACAACAACAACAACAACAACAACAACAACCACCCCCAAGACCTCCCTACACACCACAGCCACAGCCACAGTTCCAGACCCCCACAGGCAAAACCCCCACTGGCACCCCCCACCACCAGATGAAGTCTCCGTCACAGCCCAACTATGGCCGAGCCAACTTTGATGCCGGTAGTAAGTGGTTCTTGGCAGCTACTCCCCCTCACTTCACTATGTACTCTTGACAAAACTCTATCCTGGTATAAGTTAGAGTGATGAAAATTTTAAACTGGCTGTGTGTTTGTGTGTGTGTGTGTCAGTTTTTTCCTACATCAGTACTTTTCTGTACCTTCAAAATAGTTCACCAGTTTTCAAGTTTAATTCATGCATTCCTTACACCAGGTTAAGAGTGTTCCCAATAGTGCATAGCATGTTGTCACTGCACCTCACCATAACAGATACAATTTTCCTGTAATGAAGAGTCACCTGTTACATTTGATGCCTGGAGCAGATTTGAGATGTATTGGCAAGGTTTCATAATAACACAGCTTACACCTCCACCTCTATCCTCAATTGGCAAATGCTAAGGCCATGCTCAACTTTTCACCGCAGACAAGAATTCTGGCGGTGTGGGCAAGGGCAGAGTGGGAGAGGATGCCTTTGGTGACCTGCTTGGCTCTCAGGGCTTCAGCTTCAGTAGTGGGAAGGACACCGGCCCACGCACCATGGCACAGATGAAGAAGGTGGAGTTGGCCAAGAACATGGACCCAGAAAAGCTCAAGGTGTGTTGGTGGATTGATGAGTGGAGGTAGTGGTGAGAAGAGTATAAAGACAGGTGGAATTAGTGGTGAGGGAAATGCAAAGACTGATAGATTAGTGGGTGGAATTAGTGGTGAGGGAAATGCAAAGACTGATAGACTAGTGGGTGGAATTAGTGGTAAGGGAAATGCAAAGACTGATAGACTAGTGGGTGGAATTAGTGGTGAGGGAAATGCAAAGACTGATAGACTAGTGGGTGGAGTTAGTGGTGAAGGGAATACAAAGATAGGCAACAGGTAGAACATTAAAGTGATGTGTATCTAACTGGTTTCTTGAAGGTGGAAATATTTATAAAGTGCACCTCTGGCCAGTATTAAACACATATAGATTGATGAATGAATAGAGTGTTGAAAGTATAGGGAAAAATATACCTTTACTTGATTTATTTGCTCTGATAAAAGATAAACTTAAACTCAACAAATGAATACCTTAACATACTCACCTCACCTGTTTTCCAGCTCATCTCTTAATTTATTTGCTGTTCTACTAAAACTCAACACATCAGTAGTACCTTAACACACTCTCCTCACCTGTCCTCCCACTCATCTCCTCCAATTAAAGCTAAGATTCAACAAATCAGCATCTTAACATACTCACCCCACCTTTCCTCTCTCTCATCTCCTCCGTGAAGGTAATGGAATGGACGGAAGGGAAGAAGAAGAACATCCGGGCGCTGATCTGCTCACTGCACACCATCATCTGGGACGGGTGTAAGTGGAATGAGTGTGGCATGCACCAGATGGTCCAGCCCAACGATGTCAAGAAGATGTATCGCAAGGCTTGTCTGGCTGTGCATCCTGATAAGGTGACCACTTCTGTACTACTGCTTGCCAAGATTTGATTTCATAGTTAATATATTCCTTGTTTTTTTTCTTCTGGTGCCTTCACTCCTTTAGTATTTATGTATACTGGAGTGTTTATGATACCTTTTTTTTTAATGTATATTGTTTTCTTTCTTTCTTTCTTTCTTTTTTTGCTCTTCACCTTTACGCTGAGTATTTCTTCCTTGTGTGTTGTCTGTGGCAACATGTTAGCCACAACAGATTTCTCTTTCCTTTACCTGATGGGTTTCCATGTTGCAGGCTTGTATTGCATCATTCTTTTATTTACAAAGATTACAGTTTGTTAATAGTACTCGTATAGATAAGATAGATTAAATAATTAGATATATAACTCAAGACAGTTATCCTTAGATTTTGGATACCCCTTTTGACTACAGTCTCTGGGGACCGGCACCTTCA
>NC_087184.1:17172719-17180219 GCF_035594125.1 Scylla paramamosain
AAATATTGATGCTAATCTCGTTCTGGTCTGGATGTGTTGTGGTTTTCATTAAGTTTTCCGCCAACAGTTATTCAGTTAGTGAGTCATTCATTCAGACAGTTCAGTGAGTCAGTGTGTCATTGTTAGTCAGGCAGAGTCCAGTCATTCATTCATTCAGTCAGTCATTCAGTCATTCATCCAGTCAGCTAATCATTTTTCAGTTATTCACTCAGTCAGTCAGTCATTCATTCATCCAGTCAGCCAATCATTTTTCAATCATTCAGTCAGTCAATACTGTCTATTCTTTCATTCATTCAGTAGGTCATTCAGTCAGTCATCCAGTCAGCTAATCATTTTTCAGTCATTCAGTCAGTCAGTACAGTCCATTCATTCATTTAGTCAGTCAGTCATTCATTAAGTCAGTCAGTCAGTCAGCCAGTAAATCAATTAATTAGTTACTTGGTCAGTCTGTTAATTAATCAGTCATTCATTCATTCACCCACTCATCACGCCAGTCAGCCAGCCAGCCAGCCAACCAGCCAGCCAGTCACTAGTTATCACCAGTCTCAGTTAGTCAGTCAGTCAGTCATTCAGTTACTCACTCACTCACTCACTCACTCCCACCAGCCTCACTCACCCATCAGCCACTACCCCCCTGCCAGCCTCTCCCCTCACCTAAACACAAGGATCTAAGGGTGTAATGGGGGGAGGCAGGAAGCCAGTTTGGGCCTAAACGTGGCAGTCCCTGTATCCCACACGCCTCTGTCCATCTGTAAGCCTTGTCTATAAGTGAAGATTAGAAGAAGAAAATATGAATGGTTGAAATAGGTGGGCTTGTTTTATATAGGGACTGCCACTTGTAGGTCTGATGGCTCCTGGCTGTTTTCAAGTACCTCCGCCTGATCTTTGCTCTCTCCCTCTCTCCACGACTGTTACCAAAAGCCACAGAGGTTATTGAAAGTGCTTCTCCCGTTGATGATGTATGAATCTTGTCAATCTGTCATTAGAAACATAAAAGAAAAAAATACCTTTAAAAACACGTATGATTTCAGCTAGAGGCTTTTGAAAATAGTGAAGATATGGCGCAAAAGTGTTTCAGGATACTTCTAATCTCTCTCTCTCTCTCTCTCTCTCTCTCTCTCTCTCTCTCTCTCTCTCTCTCTCTCTCTCTCTCTCTCTCTCTAAGACACTCCAGTACCTTCATCAGACCTACTTTTTAACCCCACGTCTCTCTCTCCGCCCTCCTTCTCTCTCTCTCTCTCTCTCTCTCTCTCTCTCTCTCTCTCTCTCTCTCTCTCTCTCTCTCTCTCTCTCTCTCTCTCTCATAACAGTGTAACATTCCCCAGCATGCACCAGACCGCTCTCATTCACCTTCATTCACCGCCTCTCCTCCAATACCTGTCCTTCATATAGATGTGTCTTGGCTATACTTAGAGAGAGACGTCAAAGCAACCACGCCAAAAATAGATCTCCTCTTTCTCCTTTTACAGTGAGTGGGAGAGTGAGAGAGAGAGAGAGAGAAAGAGAGACAGAGGGTGGGAAATAGAGATACATAGGGTGAGAGAGGGAGATAGAGTGAGTGGGAGTGAGAGAGAGGGGATGAGAGAGGGTGAGAGAGGGAGAAGGTGGGAGAAAGTCAGGCAGAGAGAGAGAGAGAGAGAGAGAGAGAGAGAGAGAGAGAGAGAGAGAGAGAAAGAGAGAGAGTGAGTGTGTGAGTCTGTCTGTCTGTCTGTCTGTCCATCATCATCATCATCATCATCAACGAAAGAAGGAAAAATAACTGTTATTATTATTATTATTATTATTATTATTATTATTATTATTATTATTATTATTATTATTATTATTATTATTATTATCAACTCGTATATGTATTTTTTTACAGGAATGAAAAAGAGGAAAAAAATAAGAAAAGAAAGACAATAAACAAAATAAACAATAAACTTGACAATTAATAGAAAATATAACTATAAAAAAAGGAAAAAAAAAACAGGTGGTTACAGAAAAATAAAAAATAAAAACAGAAAAAAAAGAAAAAGAAAAACAATAACATATAGTCACGTGATCAAACATTTAGTCACGTGACCCAAAACAAAACATCACTGCCTTTAACAGCCTTCGATAAGTATTACTGCGTGTGCGTGTGTGTGCGCGCTACGGGGATTACACCACCACCACCACCACCACTACCACCACCACCACTGTCATCGTCATCATCGTCGTTGTCGTTGCTGTGTTTACCTGTCCCGGTGTCGTCCAGATGTCGTCAGCCAGTTAGATGTTTAAGTCAGTCCGTCAGTCCGTCAGTCCGTCAGTTAGTCAGTTAGTCAGTTAGTCAATTAGTTACGTCAGTCTGTTCTCGCCACTAGTCCTGTGTTCGTCCGTATGTTTGTTCGTTCGTAAGTCAGTAAGTTGATGTGATGAATTAGAAATGTTTATGTACTAATACTGTTATTGTTGCTGCTACTACTTCTACTACTACTACTACTACTACTACTACTACTACTACTACTACTACTACTACTACTATTGCTGCTATTACTACAACTAATTTGATGCTTCTAAGTTAATTTTGTTGCTACTACCGCTACTACTACTACTACTACTACTACTACAACCACTACTGATATTACAACAACAGCCACTACTACTACTACTACAACTACTATTACTACTACTACCACCACAACAAAAAAAATGATTAAAATAATAGAAAAAATATTCATGTTTGTAAGCAAATAAGTGTTTCCTTCATATGAACTTTATAAGTGTTACTACTACTACTACTACTACTACTACTACAGCTGTTATCTCGTAAGTGGTCGTTAAGTGGTCGTTAAAGTGCAAAATAAACGTAAGTGTAAAGTGTCTGCCCCATTTTGTTACTTTTGTACTTGGGAAGATCCACCTCCGTGTCGTGTTTAAGTAAATAAGTACATTTAATTAAGTAGACACGTAAGAAAAATGTTAAGTAAGATAAGTGTGGGATTGTCCAGGACTTGTAGATAACGAGAGAGAGAGAGAGAGAGAGAGAGAGAGAGAGAGAGAGAGAGAGAGAGAGAGAGAGAGAGAGAGAGAGAGAGAGAGAGAGGTTTTTTTGAGTGTGAAAGGAAGAAGAAGAAGAAGAAGAGGAAGAAGATAAGTGTGGGATTGTCCAAGATAGTGAGATAAAGAGAGAGGGAAAAAGAAAGAGAGATGCAGGTGTGAAAGGAAGGAAAAGAAGAAGAAGAAGAAGAAGAAGAAGAAGAAGAACTGTGGACTGTAAAGAATATTAAATAAGAAGAGAGAGTTGTGTGATACTGAAAGAAGAAGAAGAAGAAGAAGAAGAAGAAGAAGAAAAAGAAGAAGAAGAAGGGGGAAGAAGAAGACTTACAAAATAAATAAGTAGAAGAAACAGAAGAATAGACCAGCACGACACACACACACACACTAACACACACACACACACACACACACACACACACACACACACACACACACACACACACAGAAGAAGATGAAGGAAAGAAAATTGATGATAAAAGGATAGAAATAATAAAGACAGCGAATGAAAGAGAGAAGAAAAAGGAGGAAGAAGAGAGAGAGAGAGAGAGAGAGAGAGAGAGAGAGAGAGAGAGAGAGAGAGAGAGAGAGAGAGAGAGGTTTTTGTATCTTTCACAAGTATACGGTTAAATGTTAAGATTTTTTGACTTTTTTTCATTTTTGTGGTTATTTTCGTCTTACTTTTAAGGAAGAAAAGTTTGTAATTGTATTGCGTAAGTTTGTAGTGTTACTGTGATCGCGTGTCGCTGTGTCGCTGTGTTGCTGTGAAGGGCCTTGGCTGTTCCAGTGTATATCGACAGTTAAAACACCCCAGCTGCTGCTACAACAACAACAGTAACGAGAGTAGCTACTTCTGCTACTACTGCTACAGCAACTACAACAATAACAACAAGTACTACTGCTGTTATTACTACTACTGCTGTTTATATCGCTGTTACTTTCGCTGCTACAAGATCAACAACAAAAAAGAACTACTGTTACAACAATTACTACTACTACTACTACTACTACTACAAGAGGAACATCAACAAAAACAACAACAACAATAACTACTACTACTACTACTACTACTGCTTTTGCTACTACAACAAGAGCACAACAACAACAACAACAACAAGTACTACTACTACTACTACTACTACTACTACTACTACTACTAACACTAGAGCCTCAGAAATAAGAGGAGGAGAAGAAGGAGGAGGAATAAGTGAAGGAAGAAGAGGAGGAGGCTTTGTGTTCCTATTATCTGAAATCTCTCTCTCTCTCTCTCTCTCTCTCTCTCTCTCTCTCTCTCTCTCTCTCTCTCTCTCTCTCTCTCTCTCTCTCTCTCTGTCAGGAGGGAACCACGCCGTCCAGGACTCCTTTCTAAGTCCCTCCGTTTCTCTCCTTTTCTCCTTCACTGCTCTCCTTCACACAGGATTCCTTCACTCCACTCCTTCACACATCCTTCGTCCCCTCACACTGGATTCCTTCACTCCTTCACTCCTTCACTCCTTCCTTTCCCCTCACACAAGCCAAAGGACTCACAAGGATCCTCCCCCGCTGAGGACTCCACCACTGCCAAAGGGACTCCGTTGTTGTAGTCCCCTTTGAAGGATTCCAAGGATATTTTAAGGACTCCTTCATCACTGTATTCTAAAGGAGTTAATGAACACTCCTACTGTCTAAAGAACTATAGGACTCTACCTGTTAATACTCTGAAGGACTTCCCTAGTATTCCCTCCTGAAGGAACCTAAGGATATATGAAGGACTCCTGGGAATTCCCGCCCGAGTGACTTCCTGAATACTCTTACTATCTAAAGAGTTTCTGTCGGATACTACCTGTTGATACGCTGTGAAGGACTCCTGTGTCTTCCCTTCTGAAGGATTCCTAGGATACTACCTGAAAAGGACTTCTGCCTAACCTCATCTTGAAGAACTTGGTGAATACTCCTGCTGTTTGAAGAGCTATAGGACTCTGCCTGATGATACTCTGTGAAGGGCTCCTGGGTTTTCTCTCCTGAAGGACTGCTAGGATACTTTCTGTAAAGGACTTCTGTCTACCTCCATCCTGAAGGACTTGGTGAATAGTCCTGCTGTCTGGAGGGCTATAGGATTCTTCCTGTTGATACTCTGTGAAGGATTCCTGGGTCTTCCCTCCTGAAGGACTCCCTTGGTCTTCCCTCCTGAAGGACTCCACGAGCCACGCGCTGAAGGACTTCCCTCCACGAGAAACTATCATCGAAGGACGAATCCCTCCATATACGTAACCCCGTGAAAGGACTCCATCCTCCCTAGGACTCCCTCCATCCATAGGACATCCTTCGAAGGACTCCTGTTCCCTCCATTCCTACGACTCCCCTCGAAGGACTCCTCTGTTGTGAAGATTCCCTCCATAGGACTCCCTCCGTGCATCCGTTCCCTACCGAAGGACTTCCCCTCCCCGTAGGACCCCTAAGGACTCCCCCAGTAGGACCCCGCCGCTCGCAGGATACCCTCGGGATGTTGCTCTGTATGGTCTTCCCCTCCAGACTCCCGAGTTTCGTCCACATCTGTTTCCTGCAGGTGTGTGTGTGTGTGTGTGTGTGTGTGTGTGTGTGTGTGTCGGTAAACGCTATCTGTCTGTCTATCTATCTATCTATCTATCTTTCTGTGTGTATGTATGTGTGTGTGTGTGTGTGTGTGTGTGTGTGTGTGTGTGTGTGTGTGTGTGTGTGTGTCTGTCACTATGCGGTATTAAAATGCACCCGTATATCCTAGAATTCTCTCTCTCTCTCTCTCTCTCTCTCTCTCTCTCTCTCTCTCTCTCTCTCTCTCTCTCTCTCTCTCTCTCTCTCTCTCTCGTAAATCGCGGTCCACGGTGCGGGAGCCGAGCTGTGAATTGGACCGAAAGTGCCTCTTAGGTGTCCCCCGGGGGGCGCCGCGCCCTTGCTTATATCTGGCCCACAGGAGGAGGAGGAGGAGGGGGAAGAGAAGGAGGAGGAAGAGGAGGAGGAGGAAGGGGAAAGAAACTGGAGTGAGACGTTGGAAAGAGGAAGAGGAGGAGGAGGAGGAAGAAGAAAGAGGAAGAGGGATGAATGAAGAATGGAAAGGAGGAAAAGGAGAGACGGAGGAGGGAGAGGAAGAGGAGAGAAAGATTAGAAGTGTGAACAGAGAAAGCAAAGAAGGAGGAGGAGGAGGGGAGAAAGGCTGGAGTGAGATGTGAGAAGGGGAAGAGAGGAGGAGGAGGAAGAGGAGGAGGAGAAGGAGGGAGAGAATTTAGATGTAGGAAAGAAGTGAAGAGAGAGGTTGGAATGAGATGTGGCAAAGAGAAGGAGGAGGAAGAGGAGAGAAAGGTTAGCAGTGAGGAAGAGGAGGAATAAAGGATGAAAAGGAGGAGGAAGATGAACAGGAGAGTAAAGGGGAACTAGCAGAGGAGGAGGAGGAGGAGGAGGAGGAGGAGGAGGAAATTTGATATTAGAAAAGAGGAGGAGGAGGAGGGGGAAAAAGAGAAATAACATAAGAGGGAAGAAGAGAAATGAATGTTGGAGAGAGAGAGAGAGAGAGAGAGAGAGAGAGAGAGAGAGAGAGAGAGAGAGAGAGAGAGAGAGAGAGAAGCGTTTTGACCCCTAGTACCTAAAGGTTACTTCAATTTTATTTATCTCTCTCTCTCTCTCTCTCTCTCTCTCTCTCTCTCTCTCTCTCTCTCTCTCTCTCTCTCTCTCTCTCTCTCTCTCTCTCTCTCTCACACAAACACCTTTCCATAACAGGTTAATTAATTTTCCTCTCCGTGCCTTTCCTTTTCTCTGTTTTCTGCTTCCTTGCCTCAAAAAACGCTAAAAAATAGCGCAAAATGGCTCTTTTTAGCGGCCAATTTTGTGAAGTGTGGGAAAAAGGTGATGAAGACTAGAAATATGGGCTTGCGTGCGTGTGTGTGTGTGTGTGTGTGTGTGTGTGTGTGTGTGTGTGTGTGTGTGTGTGTGTGTGTGTGTGTGTGTGTGTGTGTGCTTTCTCTTGGCTTCCGCAGGGACTGGAATGGTATTGGTTGAGCTAAAATATTTTTCTCGTATTTTCTATTTTTTTTTTCGTGTCTTTTTTCGTTTCTCTTTATTTTAATCTCGTTTTTTTTCGATTTCCAGTGATTTTTTTCTGTATATATATGTTTTTTTTTAGGGATCTGAAAAGTTAATTTCGTGTATTTTTTTTTATTTTTTCATTTCTTTATTTTATTATTATTATTATTTTTTTTTATCGTTCCACCTTATTTTGTTATTTCGTATTTTTGTGCCATTTTAAATTTAGTTTCGGAATATGTATTTTTCAAAGGAAGAGCGTACACACACACACATACACACACACACACACACACACACACACACACACACACACACACACACACACACACACACACACACACACACACACACACACACGGGAACGGCCACAAGCTAAGCCCAGTATACCACAACACAACAAGCAAAATGAACACAAAGGACAAACAAACACCAATGCATCAGACT
>NC_087184.1:17187719-17197719 GCF_035594125.1 Scylla paramamosain
GAAGAAGAGGAGGAGGAGGAAGAGGAGGAGGAGGTTCTGTTTATACTCCGTTGATTTCCGTCAAGCGAGGCAGAAAAGCTGATGATTCTCTCTCTCTCTCTCTCTCTCTCTCTCTGTCTCTCTCTCTCATCTCTCTCTCTCTCTCTCTCTAAGTATTCATGATTATTTTTATCTTTTTTTTCTCCTTTTTGCTTCCTCATCCTTTTCTTCATCTCCTCCTCCTCCTCCTCCTCCTCCTCCTCCTCCTCCTCCTCCTCCTCCCTCCTCCCCTCCTCCTCCTCCTCCTCCTCCTCCTCCTCCTCCTCTATAACCATCTCACATCACCTGACAATTTAGGGAGGCGGTAAGGTCCTTATGAGAGAGAGAGAGAGAGAGAGAGAGAGAGAGAGAGAGAGAGAGAGAGAGAGAGAGAGAAGAGAGAGAGAGAGAGAGATGGTCGATATAGTGAGGGATGGGAGGAGATAGCATTTCGAAGGAAGAAGGGGAGAGTAGGAGGGAGAGGAAGTAGAGGAGGAGGAGGAGGAGGAGGAAGGATTGGGGAGAGGGGGGGAGAGGAATGTTGGAATGAGAGTGAAAGGAGGAGGAAGAGGAGGAGCGGAGGGGTGAGGTGTGATGGAGGAGGAGAGAGAGAGAGAGAGAGAGAGAGGAGAGAGAGAGAGAGAGAGGAGAGAGAGAGAGAGAGAGAGAGAGAGAGAGAGAGAGAGTATATAAGTGAAATTAGGAAAACATTTCACACCTTTTCCCTCCTCCTCTTCCTCCTCCTCCTCCTCCTCTCCATCCCTTCATCTCCATCATTATCACCTTCCATACTTTACATCCTCCATCTTCACTTCCACCCCTTCATCTCCTCCTTCTCCTCATAATCATTTCTTTATCTCCTCCCTACCTCTGCCTTTCTCTCCACTATTTACCCTCATCACATCTTTTAATCCTTCTCCTCCTCCACCTCCTCCTCCACCTCCTCCTTCTTACCATGACATACTAATATTCTAACCCTTTCCATTCACCCTCTCCCCTTGCACATTTTCACACACTAATTAGTCTGCATTTAATGGTTTTAGCTGATATCGGTGGCATAAGACGACACACCCAAACTGACAAACCATCTGTGAAGTTTAAATCACTGAGCACCCGGTGATATACCAGTACAATGAATAAAATACCTTGAATGTGGTACCAGTGATAAGGTAAACCCGTTCATCATCTTCAGGCGCAAAACTAAATCTAAAATAAGATTCCCACCAGGTGTTTTTTTGTACATTTTCATAAATAAGGATGAATGGACGAAAACGGTGTAAAATTATGTGCGGTACGATCAGTGTTCCCTAAGCATAAACACACCGTTGCCTTGAGCCGCCTGCGTGTGTCGGGCTGTCGGCCGTAATCTTCTCCCATATATCATGTTTCTTTTTTTCATTAAATACACCGACGTTCTTGAAGTTTTTTTTCTCAGTATATGAACTTCTTCCCTATACAACATTGCAAGCTGGAGAGATTAATCGTCTCCCCAATTTGCTTTCCTTTGCTGGTTAGCTTGAAGACCTTTATAAAGCTCCTTCAGCTTTGGGGGGAGGGGAAGGGGGGGGGGAATATTCGCACAGCCTCCAGCTTTGTCCGTTCATAGACAATGCAAGGAGAGGGTTGCACTTTTACTACTTTTCAACGAGGTTATGTTTCAGCGCATTTTCTCAAAACGGATTCGTATTTTACTATGTCTAACTTCCCCAAAAGTCATAAAATTAGGTTGTTGTTTATTTACGATCGTATTTAAAACTTTAAGGTCATTGTTTTTGCATATGACGTATAGGACGAGCTTTTTTTTTATTCAAGTGTCGTCTTATGTCAAAATATCCGGTATTTTTATTAAGTAAGAGTAAAAAAGTTTTGTATATATTCCCTCCATTACTACCTGGGTTTATATTTACACTCTGCTTGCAATTACCTGGACAGCTCAATTTTGGAAGGCGCAATGGGAACAAATTGGGTGTTTTATTGCGTTTTGGACCCAGCCGGTGGAAATTTTGGGGAAGATGAGCTTGGCAGGGATGATACGAGGGATGGTAGTGGTGGTGGTGGTAGTAGTAGTAGAAGTAGTAGTAGTAGTAGTAATAGTAGTAGTAGTAGGTTAGGCAGATGAGTTTGGCAGGAAAGAAATAGTGATAATAGTAGTGATAGTAGTAGGAGAGAGAGAGAGAGAGAGAGAGAGAGAGAGAGAGAGAGAGAGAGAGAGAGAGAGAGAGAGAGTTGCATGGTCAGGGGTAGTTTTGTGTTGCATAAATAACACTAAATGTAACACACACTCTTAAATTGCAGTTAAAGTGAGTAGGTATGCTCTCTTTATGGCCCAGGCAAATTTTGCTCTCTCCCTCTCTCTTTTTTCTCTCTTTTTTTCTCTATTCAGATACTGAGGTTTGGGTGCACTCAATTAGTAGTAGTAGTAGTAGTAGTAGTAGTAGTCATGAATGGTTCTTAACTGGGAGAAAATAACTGGTTCTGTTTTGTTTTTATTTATTTATTTACCTATTTATTTTTATTATTTTTTTTTTCTTCGCAACAAGTAAAGTTTCAGTTTGCCAAAACCACCGAGGCAGGATCTGGCTACTGGAATTTACTTCAACTTGTTCTTTGTTCTTTTTTTTCTTTTCTATAATCAGGGTAGCAACTGTGTGTGTGTGTGTGTGTGTGTGTGTGTGTGTGTGTGTGTGTGTGTGAGAGAGAGAGGGGGCAGAGCGAGAGCATCAATTCTTGTGGAAGTATTTCAGGTTTACAGGAGCATTTTCATGATTCTAGGGATAGTTTAACAAGTATTCCACATCATCAAGGGGACAAAACACCCATGATAACACACCCACCTGCTTCTCTTTGCCCTTTGAAAACTGTACTGATGAGAAAAAAAGGTCATTTGTATATTGATGTTTAGTTTGATTCTGCCACTGACAATATTCTACATCAAGGGGACAAAAACACCTTTAATAAGAACATAAGGGAAGCTGCAAGGAGCCATCAAACCTACAAGTGATAGTCCCTGTATTAAACACCTACCTATTCCCACTGTCATCCCCATCCTTAAATTTGTCTTCTCTTTTAAAGCTCCGTAATGTTCCTTAACCACTCATCTCCCTGCCCTCTAAAGTCCTGATGGGAGAAGGCACCTGTGTACTGATCTGTAATGTAAGTGATGTGTTCCTTTGTTTTTCTCAGCAGAGATGGCTGGACCCTCGGAAGACTGTCAAGAAACAACTCAGGATAAGAACGAAGACTCTCGGAACATGTGAGTGAGCCTGATGCTTCCTGCCTTTCCCTGCCTCACTCTGTCTCTATCCATCTCACTCTATCTCATCCTGCCTCACCCTGTCTCCCTTGCCTCACCCTTTCTCTTTTCATATTATCTAATGTGTTTCATGCTCTTCTGTTTCCTTTTTCGTTGAATGTGCTTCACCCTATCAGATCAAGAAAGGTCTTGATCTGTCTCACCCCTGCCTCACCCTGTCATACCCTGTCTTGATTTGTCTCACCCTTGTCTCACCCTGTCTCACTCTACTTCACCTTGCCTCCTCACCCTGTCTTGCCCAGTCTTAACCTGCCTCATCCTGCCTCACCCTGTCTCATCCTGCCTCACCCTGTCTCAACCTGCCTCACCCTGTCTCCTTTGTCTCACCCAATCTCCAATCTTACCCTGTCTAACCCTGCCTCACCTAGTCTCACTCCTACCTCACTCTTCCTCATGCTATCTTTCATTGTCTTACCTTCTCTCTTAAAAGTTGTAGAATAAAAATAAATTCACCAATTTCAGACCCTGAAAATCATAAGATAAATTTAAATCAAGAACATAACCTAATACTCTCTCAGTTTGACCTTGTTTGACCCAGTTTGACCCTGTTTACTCTGGCCTGCCTCCTGTAGGTGGGCTGCCGGTGCTGTACTTCCGGGTCAAGTTCTGGGTGAGCGACCCTGGCAAGCTGGCAGAGGAGTACACACGCTACCATGTGTTCCTGCAGCTGCGGCGGGATGTCATGGAGGGGCGACTGCTGGCTCAGCCCTCCACCGCTGCTCTCCTGGCCTCCTACGCCCTCCAGTGTGAGTGTGTGGCTGCTGTGGATAGGGTGTGTGGATGGGGTGTGTGTGATAGGCTGCGGTGTTATATTATCTGGTAAACTATGGAGTTTTTTGGTAAGCTGGAACCCCCTGTCTGCTTCTGTACTTTCCTATGACTTAAACTCTTTCAGGAGGGAGGTTTCAAGACACTCATCCTCCAATATGTGCTGATAGTGGTGTGTGGATAGGTTATGGTATTATGCTGTATGGAGAGGATGTGGTGGATATGTTGTGTGTGGATATGCTGTGTGGATAGGTTGCCCTGATAGGCTGTTCTGATATGGTGTTTGAATGGGCTGTGTGGATAGGCAGTGCTGATATGTTGGCCTTAGTGTATACTGTCCTGATAGGTTGTGCTAATGGTGGTGTGAGTCAGTGTGTTGGTTCCCTAATGCATGCTTATCTCCACAGCTGAGCTTGGTGACTACAGCACAGAGGAACACGGCAAGACTTACCTGGCTGGCATGCGTCTCGTGCCCGGCCAGAACGACGAGCTGGAGAAGAAGATTATAGAGCTGCACAAGCTGCATAAGTAAGTCTATTGTGACCCATCTGGAGGCAAGCTTGAATCATTGTAACTAAGGAGTGGTTGTTTTTTAAATTATTGAGTTACACAAGCTTCATAAGTAAGCGTCATTTACTCTGTTATTATGGAAGTTTCAAAGAGCTTCTGTTACAAATCAACTGATAGCAAGCATAATGGGCGGATGAATGGAAGGAATTAGTTCTCAGATAGAGTTGTAGATGAATGGAATAGACTCAGTAATCAGGTTGTTAGTTCTGAGTCATTAGGGAACTTTAAAAGAAGACTAGACACATTTATGGATGAGGAGAATAGATGGAAATAGATAGATAGATATGTTTCATACAGGGAGTGCCATGTGTGGACCTGATGGCTTCTTGCACAAACCCTTACTTTCTTATGGTCTTATGTTCTTATTATAGGAAAGGAGTGATTGCATTTTAAACATAATTCAAAGTTAAGAACATGATACACTGTGACACTGATGTTCATATACTTGCTAGGAGTGTTGGATCATATAGCTGTGTACAAGGATGAAGGAATGGTAAGGGGACAGCAAATTTAGATTAAGCAGGGCACCAGGCATTACATTAACTCCTCACCCTTCCCTTGCCTCCCATCCTGCAGAGGACAGGAGTGTTGCACCTTATAGTTGTGTGTGAGAGTAAAGGAAGGGTCAGGAACAATAAAGTTAGACTAAGAGAAGAATCAAGCAGTGTGTTAATTCCTCACCCTCTCCTTGCCTCCCACCCTGCAGAGGACAGACTCCCGCAGATGCCGAGTTCAACTTTCTGGATCATGCCAAGCGGTTGGACATGTATGGCGTTGATCTGCACAAGGCTAAGGTGAGCCGCTGCTGCTGGTACACTGTTTGATTTCACTCCACTAGATAGACTGTGGTGAAAATTGAACTACAGGGTAAGAGGAGAAAAAGATATCATCAATGAGAAGGAAAGTAAATATTTGCTGATTTGGTAATGCTCTGTGTAGCCTGTTCGGTTTCACTACACTATATTAGCTAGAGTGTGAGAAATAAGTGAACTAAAGGATAAAAGAAGGTGTAATCTGGAGCTTTTATTACTCATGGGGAGGAAATAAATGTTTGGTGGTATGTTAGTGTATTGTATGTATGGTGAAACAGATCTTGAAGTCCTAGGTAGGCTGTTTAATTTCACTGGACTTAAATAGCTATAGTACGAGAAAAAACTGAACTACAGGGTAAATGAAGAGAAAAAAGGTATTATCATTTATAGGATATTGATATGATAATGCATGTGTATAATATAAGTAATTTTCCTATTGCAATAGCTTCTCTTGTCCCCAGACTGTACCTACTGAGATAATGTATTATGTGTAATGTTGGTGGGATTTCCTTTAGTGACATTAGGCAGTGTTAACATCTTTGCTCTTCCCAAGGACTCCAGCTACTGCAAAACACACTAGTTGATATAATAATGTAATGGGTGTTTCCTGTAGTGACAGCAGGCAGTGTTAATGGCCTCCCCCTTCCACAGGACTCCACCAACCGCGAGATACACTTGGGTGTAACTTCGATTGGTCTGGTCGTGCTCCAGAATGGGATCAAGATGAACACCTTCAGCTGGGCCAAGATTGTCAAGATCTCATTCAAGAGGAAGCAGTTCTTCATTCAGCTTCGGAGAGAAGTGGTAAGAGAGGTGTGGCATGAGGCAGCCAGTTAGCCAGACATTCACCCAGCTAGTCCTCTTGTGTCAATCGGCCAGGTAGGGTATTAAGCCAGTCAGTCAGTCATCCTCTGTATTGTATCTGGTAGCCAGTCAGCCAGTCAGTCAGTCAGTCAGCCTTTTGTGATGTCAGTCAGCCTGGCGGGGTATTAAATCTGTCAGTCACTTAGCCTGCATTGTGTGAGACAGCTCGTCAATCTGTCAGCCTTTCCTTATGTCAGTCAGCCAGGCAGGGTATTAAAGCAGCCATTCAACCTTGGTATTGTTAGCTGGTCAGTCAGTCAGCCTTTTGCTTTGTCAGTCAGCTAGGCAGGGTACTGAGTCAGCCAGTCAGCCTTTACATTGAATCAGCCAGTCAGTCAGTCAGTCAGCCATTCCTTATATTAGTCACCCAGGGAGAGTATTGAGTCGGTCCATCAGTCAGCCTCTATGTTATATCAGGCAGTCAGTCAGCCAGGGAGAATATTAAGAGTCAGATTATCATGTAAACCTTCTTCCCTTCCACTCACAAGTTACAAGGAGCTTTCATTGCTAATAGTTTCTAGATAAGAGCTATAATGCATGACACAACAAGACTTTTCAGGGAATGGATTGTATAAAGACACAGGCTAGTTAGTTAGTCAGGCAACTTTTGTGTCACTCTATTGTTCAGGATGTTATTGTCCCCACCTGTCTGTCAGTCAGTCATCTTATCCATCAGTCACTTTAATTCTGATTCCTTCTTTCACACCTTGCCTTTGAATTAGTGGCTAAGTCTTGAACAAATCACAAGGAATAAATCACTTTGTTGTATGTGCATCATTTCATCCATCAGTCACCTTAATTCTGGTTCCTTCTTTCACATCTTGACTTTAAAATCACAAATCTTGCACAAATCACAAGGAATGAATCACTGTGTTGTGTTCATTTTTCCTTCAATGTGTCACTTTCTTGCATCTATATCATTTCATCCATCTGTCACTTTAATTCTGGTTCCTCCCTTCACACTTTGTCTTTGAATCAGTGACTAAGTCTTACAGAAATCACTAGCAATGAATCATGTTTCCTTCACTGTGTCACCATTGCTGCCACACAAAACCCCATTTCTCACTGCTCTGTTCAACTCCTCACCTGCTGTCTCCTTGTCTCGCTTCATGTAGACAGACCAGACCGAGAGTAAGCCCGACCCAAGCTCTTTCCTACAAATTGTGAAGAGAAAGCTCTATAAGAAGGTACTACTTGCAGTGTGGCTCGGGAATGACTAATTGAGTGCCTGAGTGACTAGAGTGATCATAATAGCTAAGTAGATCTAACTCAGACATGCCAGCTGTTGTGAGAGAGTTGTCCAGCCTCCCCTTGCCTCCCCCAGCCTCTCCCTATTTTCAGAATGGCTTGAAGTTGTGAAGCAAAACCTTGACCTTTCTGTGTCGTTGGGAACTGTTTGTCACCCAAGTGTTTGGTGCGCTGTTTGGTGATTGCTTCATGTCTGGTTATTGTCCATGAGTATTAGTAACTTCTGTTGATAATATATGTTGATACACATGTCTGAATATTTATGAATAGTCAGGTAAACTGCTTAGTGCTTGGCACACTTATTTACAGTGAGCGTATGTGTCGCTTTTTCATTCACTGTATGCATAGATAGAAAACAGAATTTAGGAATATACCCTTGAGTACTTCATTGCTATAATCTTTTCATACTCAGCAGGTAGGGCATAGAAGAGGCTCATGTGAAGTGGTCATACGGTCTTCATTCCCTACTGTGAATACCCTGGTGGGAGTTTTAGCACCAAATGTCATGTGTCTGAGTACCAATGCAGCAATGTCTTCAGTACTAACTAAGTAACAACATTGCATAGTCTGTCAGCAGAGACTATGATATGGTTGTTACAAGAACACTGATGCTGTGACAGGACAAAGAAACTCAAGCTGGAATGGCCCTGAGGTTCCTCCTGGTCTAGTCAGTTAAAGCTTGTCCTTCTAGCCCATTAGATCTAGGTTCAATTCTTGTCACACCCACCTCTTGTATCTAGCTATCTATATACCAGGCTGGCAGTCCCATACAGGGTGGCCAAGACAAAGCACCACACATGCACACGTCATTCACACCCATAGCCCCATTAACCCATGGTGGAAAGGGACAGTCTTATGGACCACTGTACTACACCACAGGAACTTAGGCATAGCATAGTCAGCCACATACTTCCACAGCAAGGCCCCACAGCATATACTGGTTTATCCCTGCTCCTTCATATTTGCAATAGATAAGTTTCTCACTGTTTCAGAAAGGGAAATATATTTTTTGGTTAATTATGGCAACAAAATATAGGAATAACAAACTGTGTGAGAAATACATTTGCAATAAGTCACATACAAACCAAACAGTGTCTGGCATTATAAAAGAACACCCCACTTGCTTCCACTCACCTCCTTCACTGATGCAGGGATAAGGTTTTACTGCACACACTTGACAAGTCTTCCCTGCCCCTTGTGTCCCAGCATCTCTCACCTCAGTGCATCATTAGAGTGTGCCAGATATCACTTTGAGTATTTTGCCAAGGAGTTGATTTATGGCTAAATCAGTCAGGATCAGATTGGGGTATTGGTATAACTGTGCTTTGAATCTTCAGGGCTTATGAATGTAATTGTATTTCTTTTGTTTTTACTGTGAAGACCGTGGGAAATGCTCAGGTCATCAGTATTGTTAGTGAAGTATCTTGAGGGTCATTAGTGATTGTGTTCCCTTGTACAGAGACGACTGCTTTTCCCCTGTACAGTCTAAGACCCTCATGTTTGGCTGCCTCTCCCTGTATAGACGTGACTGCCTTGCCTTCTCCTGTACAGAGTTGACAGCTTGAGGTCTTCACTCCCTCACATCTGGCCACCTCTCCCTGTACAGATGGATAGCCTTGCTTCCCCTGCACAGAGTTGACAGCCTGAGGTCCTCACTCCCTCACATCTGGCCACCTCTCCCTGTACAGATGTGATAGCCTCCTGTCGCACATTGTTACCTTTCTTTGTGTGTTAACTCTTTTACTGGTGTGGTCAAGTTTTCTGTTGACGTTGAGGGGATCATAAGAAGGATAATTTGTATGGAGATGCAGAAAATAAGGAAAGGGATTGTTTTTGTCTTTTCTGTAATATAAAACTAATTAAGAGATGGTAGCACAAAAGAAAATGCCTTAAAAAGTTAGAAGTGAGGAAGAGGAACTATATATCAAACAGTGAATGGGTCAGTAGCATTTATTGTCCTCTTGTCATCACTTTCAATTAGTATTAATTTTGAAATAACATCTTCCTCAATGATAAAATTCTCTCTTGTAATATATAATTCGTTAATTAGTACTTTTCTCTTGCTCTTCTTGCTTAAACTAGAGGAGGATGTTGCATAAAGGAGTGTACAGTGTTACTCTGCCTCAACAAATCTTATCTGGTCCTCTGTTTGCTTTGCCTTGAGAGGACTGAATGGGGAGGTGAGATAAGAATGTTCACCTGAGTGGCCTGGGACAGAAGTGTAGGAAGGTTAGGTGTGAAGTGTCAAAAGAGCCTCAGTCACTGCAGCAGGTGTAGTGTGCAGCTCAGTGTGCCAGGCAGTAGTGCAGCTATTCTCTTGATGTGTAGGAGATTGCCTGCATGACAAAAACTAAAGTCTCAGTGACTCTCCATCCCCCAAAAAGATGAATGGTAAAAGAGTTCCCAT
>NC_087184.1:17202719-17205219 GCF_035594125.1 Scylla paramamosain
CCTTTTCTCCCACGGTACGTAATGTGTTGGGAGAGTCGGGAGAGGAGAGAGGGAGAGGGAGAGAGAGAGAGAGGTGGGGCAGCATCCGTGTTTGGGGGCGGATGTGACCTACCCCCTCCCTCCCCCCCCGGTCCCGCTTTACCCTCCTTCTCTCACCTGTGATTTGTAGAGGAAAGGTGTGTTGGAGGAATGGAGGAAGGACTGGAGGAAAGGAGGGAGGGGGAGAAGGAGGAAATTCATTGCTTCTCCAGTTATCTTGAGGAAAATTATTGAAGTTTGTGTATATATATATATATTTTTTTTGTCCCTTTTTCCTTCTTTTTAATTTCTTTCTTTTTTTTTTTTATTTTGGCTTTACTGTTATATTTGAATTTCATTTATATATATAATGAGGTTCTTAAACTATCAACGGTTTTTTCCTTATTATTATTGTTATTATTATTTATCAAGACAGTTTGCTCATCGTTGTATTGAGTTTCAGTTTTCGTTTTTTTTTTTTATTCTTTTTTCTTAGATTTACTGTTACGCATTTTATTTTCACTTCTATATTGAGTTACTTAGTCTGAAACTTTTCATATTATCATTTATCAAGACAGTTTATTTTCCGTTGTTTTTATTCAAAAGTTGAGGAGAATTTTTTTTTTTTCATCTAAGAAAGATTTAACACGAGAATGAATAATACTTACGAGAAATGAATGAAGGCAAGACGTGATGAAGTGAATGACAGTTGTAGTGGTGATGAATATTACTCGATAATGAATAACAGTTGTAGGGAATAAAGGCAAAGTGAATGAGTGAAGTGAATGACAGTTGTAGTGGTGATGAATTTTACTCGATAATGAATAACAGTTGTAGGAAATGAAGGCAAAGTGAATGAGTGAAGTGAATGACAGTTGTAGTGGTGATGAATTTTACTCGATAATGAATAACAGTTGTAGGAAATGAAGGCAAAGTGAATGAGTGAAGTGAATGACAGTTGTAGTGGTGATGAATTTTACTCGATAATGAATAACAGCTGCGAGAAATGAAGGCGAGATCAATGACGTGAAATGAACGACGATTTTGTAATGATGAATGAATGAATGTCGTAGCTCAGTAATATAGATGAAATTAAATGCATAAAATAAATTAAACGAAAATAAAGATGAATAAAAAAAATAACGCAAATAACTAAAAAAAACAAGGATAAGGAAAATAAAACAAATACAAAGCAAAAAAGACAATGGATGAATAAAGGAAAGAATAGAAATAATAGAAAAAACAAATGCAAATAATTAATAAAAAGGAAAAAAAACAGAGAGGATTATAAAACAAATAAAAAACAAAAGCCACTCTCAATGAAGGCATGAAGGAATGAATAAATTAATAGAAAAATAATATAAATAAACTAATAAAAACAAAAGATGGTGTGAATGAATGAAGGAAGAAAATAATGAACTTTGGCAACACCTGATGAATGAATAAGATGCACAGGTGAGAACAGGTGTTAGAGAGGCAGGAGTAAACAATTAGGGCGTGTTTACCTGAGGTTGAGACAGGTGCGAAGAGAAGCCATGACATCACACACACACACACACACACACACACACACACACACACACACACACACACACACACACACACACACACACACACAGTGACGTCAGGGAGGCGATTACTGGGAATGTGTGACGCCATGAGAGAGAGAGAGAGAGAGAGAGAGAGAGAGAGAGAGAGAGAGAGAGAGAGAGAGAGAAGCAATGTGATTAGTCTTTCCTTTGACACGTGACCTTTCTCTCTCTCTCTCTCTCTCTCTCTCTCTCTCTCTCTCTCTCTCTCTCTCTCTCTCTCTCTCTCTCTCTCTGCCCTTCACAAAGAGAGATAGGGACAAGAAGCGAGGATAAAGGGTAAAGAAAGAAGAAGGAGAGAGAGAGAGAGAGAGAGAGAGAGAGAGAGAGAGAGAGAGAGAGAGAGAGAGAGAGAGAGAGAGAGAGAGAGAGCAAACAGCTAAAGAGGGAAGTTGTTTGTGATAAGAAGGGAGAAATAAAGGGAGGAAGGAAGGGAGGGAGGGAGAGAAAAAGGACATGAGAGAGAGAGAGAGAGAGAGAGAGAGAGAGAGAGAGAGAGAGAGAGAGAGAGAGAGAGAGAGAGAGAGAGAGAGAGAGATGAAGAAAAGGGTTAGGGTACACACACACACACACACACACACACACACACACACACACACACACACACACACACACACACAGACCAATAAGGGTGTGTGTGTGTGTGTGTGTGTGTGTGTGTGTGTAATTGGCATGACTGTATTTTCTGCTTTCTTGATGTGCGCACGACTCACTGTGTACGTTTTTTGTAGAGTATGTGAGTTTTTTTCCTTCTCTCGTTCTCTTACATGTGTGTGTGTGTGTGTGTGTGTGTGTGTGTGTGTGTGTGTGTGTGTACCATTTTGCTTGGGCGGCGATGTCTACACGAATTTACTTAAGGATGAACCTGCTGCCTGTGTGCACTGCCAGACGTA
>NC_087184.1:17225219-17235219 GCF_035594125.1 Scylla paramamosain
GTGTGTGTGTGTGTGTGTTTCAAGTTTTGGTTATTTTTCATTTAATTTTTTCCTTCTTTTATTTTTTTTGATTTTTGCTTATTTATTTTCATTTTTTTCTTTCTTCTTTCGTTTTATTAGATTTTTTTTTACTATTCCCCTTTTTAATATACAGTCACAATTTCCTTCCCTCCTTCCCTTTTTCCTTCCATCCATCCATCCTTCCTATTTCACTTCCTTTTAATTCCACTTTACCATTGTTTTCTTCATTAACTCTTACACACACACACACACACACACACACACACACACACACACACACACACACACACACACACACACACACACACACACACACACAGTTTCCAGTCATTATCGAGTGAAATTATGAGAAAGTATGCGAGCGATTGGAGGGATTGAGGGAAAGACTGAGTAAGAGAGAGAGAGAGAGAGGGAGGAGGGAGGGAGAGAGGGAGTGGGAGAGGGAAAGAGGGAGTGGGAGAGGGAAAGAGGGAGGGAAAAGTACTGAGGTGGGCGTTGTAATTAGTCCCAGCAGGTAGCTAACGGAAAGGAGAGAGAGAGAGAGAGAGAGAGAGAGAGAGAGAGAGAGAGAGAGAGAGAGAGAGAGAGAGAGAGAGAGAGAGAGATTTGTAGGTTTAATAATTACGAATACCGCTGTTTTTATTATTATTATTATTATTAGTAGTAGTAGTAGTAGTAGTAGTAGTAGTAGTAGTAGTAGTAGTAGTAGTAGTAGCGGCAGTAGTAGTAGTTGTAATAGCATTTATTCTTGATACCACATAATGACCTGTATTATTATTATTATTATTATTATTATTATTATTATTATTATTATTATTATTATTATTATTATTATTATTATTATCATTATTGTTTTGAAAGAAGCTATTTTTCGTCTATTTTCAGTCTATTTTCGTATTTTCAGTCTATTTATTCGTGTTTCGTATTTCTTTTTGTGTTTTCTGTATCATTTATTCTAAATGATTTATATTTCACTTTTTTTTTTTTTTGCAAACTCATCTACAGCAGGGGATGTGCATGAGAGAGAGAGAGAGAGAGAGAGAGAGAGAGAGAGAGAGAGAGAGAGAGAGAGAGAGAGAGAGAGAGAGAGAGAGAGAGAGAGATAACTCAGTGTACCATTAAACGTCATATTTTCTTTCAAGACGGAACTCGTTTTGAGGGTAGACCACTGTACTGTGAACACGTGTGTGTGTGTGTGTGTGTGTGTGTGTGTGTGTGTGTGTGTGTGTGTGTGTGTGTGTGTGTGTGTGTGTGTGTTAATCGTTCTCTTTTTTCTCTTATTATATATTAGTTTTATTTGTTTACTTATCATTACTACTACTACTACTACTACTACTACTACTACTACTACTATTACCATATTTATCAATCATTCAGTTCTTTCCCTCCCATCTTCCTTTATTTTCCCCTCGTAACCTCAATGTTTCTTCCTTTCTCCTCCCTTGTTATCTCCCCCAACTCTCCCTCCTTCACTCCAACTCTCAAACTCACTTCTCTTACCCCTTCCTTCACAGTCCCTCTCTCACTTCCCTCCCTTACTCATTCCTTACCTCACTCCTTCTCACAGTCCTTCTTTCCTTTCACTCACTCATTCCTTTCCAGTTCCTTTTTTTTATCACCATTTACACATACACTCTCACAGTCCCTCCCTTATTCCCTCCTCTCACTCCCAGTCTCCTCCCTCTTCTCACTCACTCCCTTTCATTCTCTCCCTCTTTCATTCCCTCTCACTCCTCTTACTCATTCCCTGCCTCTTCCTTGCAGCGAGGCAGTGTTGGTTGATGATGGCGCTGACAGGGTGGCGGTGGGCGTGGCAGACGAGGGCGTGGGCGTGGTGCGGCCCCTCGCCCCTCCTCCAATCCCTCCCTCCTCCGCCTCCTCTTCCTCCTCCGCCTCCTCCGCTGAGAGTGACGTTGGCGCCTCTCCCTCCCCCGATCATCAGGTAAGACTGTCCTCGTGTTTGTTTGTTTGTTTTTTTTTTTTTTTTTTCGTGTTCAGATAAGTTTTTGGTCTCTACTTTCTATTCTGTATTTTTTTTTTCTGCGTATCCTTCTTCTCGTTCTTTGCGTGCGTGTGAAGGGAGGGTCTTACGCACACAAGCACACGCACACACACCCACACACACCCACATACACACACACATTACAAAACTTACAAGAACATTCAGCACACACACACACACACACACACACACACACACACACACACACACACACACACACACACACACACACACACTCCCTTCACCGCCCACGCACCTCTACGCATTTTAATTACCGAATCAAACAACAGAGGGGTAGACACATAGAGAAGGGATAAGTGAGCACGGATGAGAGGGAAGGAAACAAGGCAAGACAGGTAAGTGTATCACTCTTAAACTCGATTCTTCCTTGATCTGTCTGTCTTGCAAAGGGAAGGTTTTAACTCTGCCGCTTGGGGATCACTGATACCTTTAATTCTGCTTTGTGCCTCGTGATGTGTTTGTTGTGCTGGTGGAGAAGGAGGAGGAGGAGAAGAGGAGAAGGAAAAGCAAAGACTAGGAGGAGAAGGAGGAAGAAAAAATGGTTCTGGAAGATGAGGAGGAGGAGTAGAAGAAGGAGGAGAAAAGGAGAGAAAAGAAATGCAAAGATTAGGAGGAGAAGGAGGAAGAAAAAGACGGATCTGGAAGAGGAGGAGGAGGAGAAAAAATGAAAGATTAGAAACATGAGAAGGAGGAGGAGAAAAGAAGAGAAAAAAAAAACGAAAAAAAAACGAGGAGAATTAGGAGGAAACCGGTAGATCTGGAGGAGGAGGAGAAGAAAGAGAAAAGAGAAAAAGATGAAAACAGTAAATATATCTCCTCTACTTAACATGTATCACTCTTCCAAACTGAGTAACCAGCTAATCACAGCCTTAAGTCACCACTCATCCATCACACACACGACTCTCTTCCCTCAACCTAGCAAGCAACCAACCATGCACTTTTTAAACCTTTCAATGGTCTGTTATTTTGTCCACATGATCTGTTATTTTGTCCACATTAGATCATTGTAGTAGATAGTTTGAGTGGGCATAAGGAAGAAAAGGATATGAAGCTAATTTAAGTTCGTAAGTTAATTAAGAGGCTGTACCTGAAGAGATAAATCTTTCAAAAGGTGTAGGTGTTTGTTATTGATTGTGAGAAAGACTTAACTAGCAATGAAAGGGTTAATTAAAGGAAGTGCTTGCTCTTAATGGTTGCTGGAGGAAATAATATGTGGGAAACAATGCTGTGGGTGTGGGAAAAATCATTACATAGTGGGAATGGGAAATTATCTCAGCATTGTTTGTATGGGACGGGAAATTTTGTTGATGCTGGCAAGAGGAAATTTTTTTTATTGTTTTTTTTATTTTTTATTTATTTTTTTATTTTATTTTATTTTTTTACTTACTGGAGGAAAATTGTGGAGGGAAAACCGTTATAATGAGCGTGTGAAGGAGAAAGTTTTTGTTTGTTTGTGTGTTTGTTTCCTCGTTTGTGCGTATTGTTTGTTGGTTCGTTTGTTTGTTTGTTCGTGTGTCTACTGTGAAAGAAGCGACAGATTATCTCTCTCTCTCTCTCTCTCTCTCTCTCTCTCTCTCTCTCTCTCTCTCTCTCTCTCTCTCTCTCTCTCTCTCTCTCATGATCAATAGTCATATCCTGAAGGAAATGGTGGTTGGGAATGTGTGTGTGTGTGTGTGTGTGTGTGTGTGTGTGTGTGTGTGTGTGTGTGTGTGTGTGTGTGTGCGTGCCCAATATGCACTATATAACACCCACGTTCTTCCCTCTCCCTCTTCCTCCTCCTCCTCCTCCTCCTCCTCCTCCTCCTCCTCCTCCTCCTCCTCCTCCTCCTCCTCCTCCTCCTCTTGATACGCCCTCGCAAAATCGATATGTCTTTAAAAGTGATTCCAAGGAGGTCTAATTACGCGTTTTAGCTCCTGTGTGTGTGTGTGTGTGTGTGTGTGTGTGTGTGTGTGTGTGATTTTTTTATTGATTGGGTGTGAGGAAGGTGAGCAGAGATGTGGAGGGAGGAGGAAGAGGAAGAAGAGGAGGAGGACGAGGAGGAGGAGAAGGAGGAGGAGGAGGGGGAGGACGAGAAGGAGGAGAAAAGGGGCAGGTAACGTTCTGTTTAACCTCTCTCTCTCTCTCTCTCTCTCTCTCTCTCTCTCTCTCTCTCTCTCTCTCTCTCTCTCTCTCTCTCTCTCTCTCTCTCTCTCTCTCTCTCTCTCTCTCTCTCTCTCATAACCTGGCTTTCTATTTCCCACGCTCGTTCAGGAGGGGAAGTAATGGAGGCTGAGATGGTGTAATGGGTGGCCGCTACGCCTGTACATGGCCTGTTAATGGAGCTGGAGTGCTGTTAATGGGATCCCTCGAGGCGAACCAATGGGTGAAGGAATGGGTGAGGGGATGGGGAGGTGACAGTACTATTAACCATTATTATGAGGATGTGAGGTTAATGGGGTGGATAAATAGAGTACTCATATAACGTTTTATTAATGGGGAGTGATGTAATGGGGTTGGAATGGATTAAAAAAACTGAATGGGTGAGTAGAAGTGTGAATTAATGGGATATTACTACTTGTCCATTAAAAGACATGCTCTTACTGATAGAAGCGTGAGATAGTGGGTGGATGGAAGAGAAATGAGAGGGAAAACGAAAGAATAGGGTAAAGAAAAAAATAAATAAATGAATGAGTGAATAGAAAGGTGTGAGAATAAAACGAAACTAAAAAAAAAACATGTAAAAAAAATAAATGAGTGAATAGAAAGATGAAAGAAAAAAGAGACGAAAAAAAAAATGAATATAGAGATAAAACTGAAAAAAAAAATAAAAAGAAATATTAAGCTGGAATGAATGGGTGTACAGACTCATGGGTTACCGGGAGAGAATGGGTGAACAGACACATGGATTACGGGAGACAACACTCGTAACACCCCCAACCCACGAACCCACACTGAGGATTAGATAAACTGAGTTACGGTGCAGCAAGAACACCCCTAGTATGGCTTCAGTAAGGGCGACGAGAAGGTGCTGCCTCTCCCGCCAAAAAAAAAAAAAGAGAGAGAGAGAGAGAGAGAGAGAGAGAGAGAGAGAGAGAGAGAGAGAGAGAGAGAGAGAAATCCTATGAACTTCAATCAAACTTGTAACTTTTCCTCACATAAACGCATAAGAACAAGATCGAGAGAGAGAGAGAGAGAGAGAGAGAGAGAGAGAGAGAGAGAGAGAGAGAGAGAGAGAGAGAGAGATCCTATAAACTTGAATCGAACTTTTTTACTTAACCAAAGAAATAACACAAAAAACATAAATAAGAACATAAAAAAAACAGAATAAAGGAAACCATAGGAAATTTTAAGCCTTACATACATACATACACATGACAGTCCCTTTATAAAACACGAGCATTTCCACCTATCATTCCTTTATCAGCTTAAGAGTAAAAGTAGGTTAACAGGTTAGCGTGAAGCATCAGGGGACCCATAATTTGGCATTCCATTAGTCCTTGAACGTGTGGGGAGGGGAATTAATGAGTACAGGTAAAAATAGGTGGGCAGATGGGTGCCAGTACCTATTTCTGTCCTTCTATTAGTGCCGCGTTGGGGATTAATGGGTTAAGAATGGTAGATAAATGGGTTTTTAATGGGTGTTTTGAATCTATTTCCTGGCACCCATTTGCGTGGGGAAATAGGTTAATAGGTGTAGGTAGAAATAGGTTAATGGATGGGTATCTGAATATTTTGGCCTCTTTCTTGCATTCCACTACCATCTGAAGTAATGGGCATAGGTGAAAATAGGTTAATGGGATGAAAGAATACGAAATTTAGTGTGTAAAGATTAATGGGTGGGTAGGAACGTGAAATAGGAAGGTAAAATAATGGGTAAGAATAGTTAGGCCTCTCCCTATACACCTGAGTTAATGGGCACAGGTAGAAGTAGACTAATGGGTGGGAGGTGAGAGGTGGGAGGCAAGGGGGTGACGCGTACTGGCACTCCATTCATTGGCAGCGCGGCGCAGGTCCCCCATGAATGAACACATCACTGCCTGGCGCAAGACGTCCCTTCAACGCCACTACACCCCACACACACCCCTCACACACCTTACACACACCTCACACCCTCCAGACTCGCAGGCCTAGAGAAAGACGAGGACAGGAGAGGGCTGGATCAGGTAGAGGGAGACGGGGATAGGAAGATGCAAGCGTACGACAGTTTGGGTTAGTTCCGTGCTTCCTCGAGAGTTCCGAGAGAGGTAGAGAAGCTTTGATTTTAGTTCCGCTGTGGTCGTGGGGTTGAGGGCTCACCGCGTGTCCCCGGCAGGTGGTGGTGTGTAGTACCTTCAGCACCTTAAGACACCCACACTCTGGCGTCCCTGCATGCGGTGGAGGCTGGAAACACACACATTTATACGCCTTCACACGCACAGCAACACGTGAGGGAGGGTAGGCCAGTAGCAGCAGCGCCTCCGTCATTGCACTCAGATCACACAGAATTAGGACACACCGTCATGCATAACAGAGCAGCGGTGCCCCCGTCTGCTGCTAGTGCTATTGGTGATGGTGGAGGTGGTGGTGGTAGTGTCCTCCTCACTACTGTCTGTCCGTTCATCCGTCTCCTCACCTCACACGCCCTCAGAATATCAAACAGTACCTGGTGTGTTTGTGGCTTGAAGGAAACTGATTGAAGGAAGGGATGTAGGAGAGTTAAAGAGTGAAAGGATGCAATATTCAGTGTCCTGCTTGCGTTACTCACGGGACAACAAGCAGTACATGATGCGTCTGTGGCGTTAAGGAAGCTGTAATGCTGTTTGGAGGAAGAGATGAAGAGATGTAGGAGAGTTAAAGAGTGAAAGGATGCAATATCCAGTGTCCTGTTTGCATTACTCACGGGACAACAAGCAGTACATGATGCGTCTGTGGCGTTAAGGAAGCTGTAATACTGTTTGGAGGAAGAAATGAGATGAAGGGATGTAGGAGAGTTAAAGAGTGAAAGGATGCAATGCCCAGTGTCTTATTTACATTACGAGATGACAAACAGGTCTTGATATGTGTATGTGGCACTGAGGGAAACCGTTTCTGCCAAACTATGATATTCGAAGTAGGATTGTCAGTGTAGGAGAGTTAAAGTGAAAGGATGCAATGTCTAGTGTCCTAACCTTCCGCTCATGTCACGAAATAACTGAGAAACACCACGTGATTTGTTGTTTTGTTTTTCTCGTGAGGCTGTTTGTGATAAGCCGCGCTATCTTATCTAAAGTAAGAGGCGTGGGATTGTTGTGTAGAGAGAGAGAGAGAGAGAGAGAGAGAGAGAGAGAATGTTTAGTGTCCCTGGTATCTTATTTGCATCACCGACAAGAGATTCTGGATAACTGAACTGTAACTATTGCAGGAAAGAAAGCAAGGGAAAAAAAAAAAAGACATCAAAGACGAGTGTCACGTGAAAATAAAATAAAAATGGCAAGGGATAAAAAAAAATAAAATGAAATAAATGGCCTCGTTAAGATTGTTAGTTTTTTTATGAAGTGGAGTTGAAGAGCAATTTTTTTTTCCATTTTTATTTTATTTTATTTTCTGGGGAGGTTTATGAGTGCCAAGAGGAGACAGGTGAGGCTGAGGGCTTGTGAAGTAACGCTGGCGACAGGTGGCCCGAGGGAGAGAGAGAGAGAGAGAGAGAGAGAGAGAGAGAGAGAGAGAGAGAGAGAGAGAGAGAATTTTTTTTTTGGTCATCACTTCATCACTATTTTACTGTCACCACCACCACCACCATCACCACCACCACCACTACAGCAGTACAGCATCATTATCATCACCACCACCACATTACAACACTACCTTCATCACCACCACCACCACCACCACCTCACCACACCTCCACGTGTCATCACCATCACCACCATTACATCACCATCAGGTCTTCACCTCAAGTATACTCTTTCCATTCATGTCCTCATCACCAAACCGCAGATACGTATCAACACCACCTGTGTGTGTGTGTGTGTGTGTGTGTGTGTGTGTGTGTGTGTGTGTGTGTGTGTGTGTGTGTGTGTGTGTGTGTGTGTTTGTGTTTGGTCACCTGCCAGTACTGTAGATATGGCAGCCAAACACACACACACACACACTCTCTCTCTCTCTCTCTCTCTCTCTCTCTCTCTCTCTCTCTCTCTCTCTCTCTCTCTCTCTCTCTCTCTCTCTCTCTCTCTCTCTCTCTCATCGGATGTCCGGTGTGAAGATAATGCAACTTTCAAACAAGGCTTCCTCCACCACCACTACTCCATACACCCTCAGCTCATCCACCATCAACAGTCACCACCACTACCACCACCACTACTACTACTACTACTACGCTTAACATTATACAGTTGCCTTCATAACCTCCACTACTCTTAACACCACCACCACCTTCACCACCTCCATAACCTCCACCTCCACGAACACCACTACCATTGCTACTATCATCACACACACACACACACACACACACACACACACACACACACCATCCACTTGACAGCATCACCATCACCACCACCACTTGTCACCACCATTCTTACATTACAGGAGTGCCAGCGTTGGTATCACTATCATTTTCCTGTCACCGTCACCACCACCACCACCACCACCACCACCACCTTATAGATAAATACATTAGTTACTCAACTCTACTTGGTGTCTGTGTGTGTGTGTGTGTGTGTGTGTGTGTGTGTGTGTTCAGGTGTAACTGTGTTTTCTACTCCAGTCTTACTTAATAGTAGGTAAGAAGAGGACGAAGGGATAAGCGTGTGGTTTGAGCCTCACACACACACACACACACACACACACACACACACACACACACACACACACACACACACACACACACACACACACACACACACACACACACACACACACACACACACACACACTGGCAACATATCCATAGTCACGTGGGATGAACGGACCACAAAAGCAGTCTAACAGTGAATCAAGTTAATAAGACAGAAAAAAAAGGATGATAAGACGAAACTGCTTACTGAAACGCGCCTTTTATAACTGAGAAAGTGAAAAAAAAATTATACAAACTGAAGGAAAATTATTGGAAATTAATGATATGGAAATACTGAAATATGTAACGAAATGCGAACCGTGAAAGCAGTGAAGTTAGAGAGAGAGAGAGAGAGAGAGAGAGAGAGAGAGAGAGAGGAGGAGGAGGAGGAAGTGAAATCTACCTCATAAAAAGCCCTGACCTCGCTTGTAAATAAAGGAATTATAATACAGAGTAGCGGAAGCTGAACAAACAAAAGAATTAAGCACCTCTCCCTCTCTCCCTCTCTCTCCCTCTCTCCGTCACTCCCTCCCCTTCCATCCCCAAAAAAAAAAAAAAAAAATTGCAGAAAACTAACAAGCACAGTACAATGACAACAAAAAATAACGTACAACAGAACACCATCAGATAAAAAAACAAAGGCCAGACACCAACCCAGCCTCACCAACCACACTCCCTAGCTAGCCTGCCTCTCCCGCGCTCCCTCCCTCCCTCACTCCCTCACCCTCGAAAACCCAGTGAGAGGAGAGGAAACGCACCACAATCACGCAACTCAAAGGACACCAAGACCTCGGAGGTGTTGCGTGCGACGGAGGAGTGTGGCGGGGTCGAGGCTTGCGTTGTGCCGTGTGCTGCGGGGGGGCGTGGGGCCGCGGGACACGCCCTGGCGCTGGGGACGGGGTGGCAGAGGCGGCGGCAGGCGGAGGAGGCGGCGGCGAAGGTGGAGGCGGCGGAGGAGTGGGCGGCGGCATGCTTGTCCACACGCCCCACGGGAAGCTAGTGAGGATCGTCAGTGTGGAATGGGTAGCGGATGACTGGCCCGTAAGTACTGCCTGGCTGAGGAACCTTTGACTCTTAGGGGTTGAAATTTGGCTGATTTCGTCTTACCGTCGTGATTTTTGCTTTCCAGGAGCTTGCGTTTGTATTCTCAGCTGTTTTGGGCTTCTACGAACTCTTAAGGG
>NC_087184.1:17247719-17250219 GCF_035594125.1 Scylla paramamosain
ACACACACACACACACACACACACACACGAGTCCAGCACGTGATCCTCAAGATTGATAACACACACACACACACACACACACACACACACACACACACACACACACACACACACACACACACACACACACACACACACACACACACACACACACACGTAATCCCTAACTCCCACTCACCTTATCGTCATTAAATCGCCACGTTAATTACTCCCTGACGTGGCCCACTTAGCAAGGATTAACTATCGTAACTACCTGGGATTACGTCTCGCCAGTTCCTGCTGCTGCTGCTGCTGTCGTCGTCGTTGCTGTTGTTGCTGTTGTTGTTGGACTTTGGTGCAACCACGCGAGACTTGACTGTGTGCTGACGACCCGACTTGCGACCTGACTGACGAGGCATGACTTACTGACGGAGGGGTGTAGTGAATTAAAACTTGGAAGACGAAAGGAAAGGAGACGTGATGGGAAAAGTAAATTATATTAGAGGCAAGGAAAGATAACATTATTTTTAACCTAGAGTGTTTGATAAATTAAGAATAGTAAGACGAAATGAAAGGAGAAAGGGAAAGGAAATGATTTTTAACTAGAATAGAAGAATATGACTAATTAAGAATAGGGAGACGAAATGAACGGAGACGTGTTGGAAAAGAAATGAAACTGACTTTTTTTTTCTTACTATAGTGAAAAATATGATGAATTAAGGGTAGGAAGACAGAACAGGAGGCACGATGTGAAATTAATGATGGGAAAACAACCCTATGAGAGGACTAAAAAAAAAAAAAAAAACGGAAGATGATTTTTTACTGGACTACAAGAATGCGGAAAAAAATGAAAGAAAAAAGAAAACTTACGTCAAATTGAGTCATGCGATAAAATGACATCAAACGAAGAAAAAAAGGAAAATATTGCAACGTCAGAATAAAGAAGAATTGGAGAGACAAACGAACACGAATAACAAAACAGACTCGAACATAAAAGAGTATCTGAGAGGAAGGACAAAAAATCAGCAATATCAAACTGACTCGTGGGATGCAATGACATAACAGGAAGGAAACTAATATATAATAATGTGTGAATGAACAAAAATGAAAATGAGACACTGGAAGGCAGGAATATTGGTCGCAAATTTAACAGGAGATGAATTGTTTTATGAAATTTCCCTCGTCAAATGAAAATGAAGGACTGTGAGACCACGCTAATGAATACGAATGAGATGAGTGTGATGAACTAAGGGAATATACAAACGAATATATATGAAAAATCACAGTAAATTACAAAATAGACCATAAAACCACGACAAAAGATAAGAGAATACATGATATAAAAATGAATGGAAAATTAATAAATAAACAAAAATAAATATAAAAAATCGTAGTAAATTACAAAATAGACCATAAAAACGACGAAAGATAAGATACATGATGTAAAAATGGATGAATAAAGAATAAAGGCAGACAGAAATAAAAGTTAAACAGAGAGAGAGAGAGAGAGAGAGAGAGAGAGAGAGAGAGAGAGAGAGAGAGAGAGAGAGAATAGGAATTTGTTAGGGCAGCTCAGACTGACACACAGACAGACAGACAGATAGACAGACAGACAGATAAAGAAGGAAAGAAAGAAAAGATTAGAGACAAGAGAAAGATAAAGTGTGTGATTGAGGAGCAGGAGGAGGAGGAGGAGGAGGAGGAAGAAAAGAAGGAGGAGGAGGGTTCAGACTTTGAGATTAAAAATTTTCTCAGTAAATAATTTTCCGCTTTGCTTTCTTTTTTTCTTTTTTCTTTTTTTTTCATTTTAAAAGGAGTGATATTTTACAACGAGGCGTTCCCGTTATCTAGATTCCTTTGCATTTGTTCCACCTTTTTATTTATGCAATGCTTTATCTTTTGTTATTTTTTGCATTTTCTTTTTCTGATTTATTTATGTCTATTTTGTTGATATTATTGTTTATGGTATGTTGTTCTTGTTTGCTTGTTTGTTTGTTAATTCATTTATTTATTTAGTTAGTTAATTGGTTAGTTTTGCTGACCAAGGGCAACGTAACAGAGGATGAAAGGGAAAAAAAAAGCGATGAAAACACTGAATGAAAATGTCAAATGAAAAAAATACTGAAAAATACCTGTTGCCAAAAAAAAAAATAACAGAAAAGCATTAAAAAACAGAAAGCGCTTAAGAAAAACACCAAATGAACAAAAATAACCCCCAGAAAAAAGGGAAAAAACACTTTAAACAAATTTTAAAGAAACGAAAACAAACCGTACAAAGAAAAAACTAAAAATTCACTAAAAATAATAAAAGAAAAAGAATAAAAAGAAAAGAATAAACGATATATTAACACAACACCAGCAACCTTCCCTATATCACAATCCTGTCACTTTTCTGTACGAGTGAGTGACTGACAACCCTCTCTCTCTCTCTCTCTCTCTCTCTCTCTCTCTCTCTCTCTCTCTCTCTCTCTCTCTCTCTCTCTCTCTCTCTTTCTTTATCAGACTGTTGCCACACCACTCT
>NC_087184.1:17262719-17265219 GCF_035594125.1 Scylla paramamosain
AGAGTGTTGTCAAAAAGGCTATCAAAATTTGAGGATGAGTGTCTTGAAACTGATAGGAGTGTTGTAAGTGTCTTGAACTGCACCCACTGAAAGGCTTGTGCAACACTGTCAGTCCTCGCGGGGCTGTGGTGCCTTTTAAAATCACGTTCAGCTATTAGTCTATTTTGAGGATTAGCCATATAGCACTATACTATTACGTTGCTACCCCTGCGTAAGCTTAAGAGACCACAGCAATTATAACTCAGTCAGTCCTCGTGGTGGCTGTGGTGTCTTTTGAAATCACATTTAAAATTTCAACCAGGCAGTTCTGTCATGCTTGAGGATTAGTCATATAACACTATACTATAACATCCCCATTCTTGCATCAGCTTGAGAAACCACAGTAAGCAAGAAATTAAGCCTGACGTGTTAGATGATTCATGTCAAAAAACTATCATTTTTTGCCAAGACATCATCATCAGGTTAGATCATTCAGTGAGTGGTGCAGGTGTGGGTGGCAGTGTGGGTGCAGCAGGGCCGAGTATTCCTGCTTGCCTTGAGCAGCACTACACACCGCCACACGCTGGGACACACGAGCTGCAGTATATAGGCAGCCGTAAACTTTGTGATGCACTGGGCGGACGGCGAGCGGCGACGCGTCACCAAAACATCAAACTTTCCCTTAACTTGAACACTCTCTCGCTTGCTTTTGGGTGACGGTGGCACTTACCTCTCTTCTCTCTCCTCTCCCTCCTCCCCATGCCTCCCTCCTCCCTCCCTGGGCCCCGCACGCAGCCTGGAGGGAGCGAGGAGAGCGCCCACGGCCTCGTCACCATCAAGATGAAGCCAGACGAAGGAGGCAAGTTTGGCTTCAACGTAAAGGGCGGTGCTGACCAGAACCTTCCCGTGCTGGTCTCCCGCGTGGCGCCCAACACTCCCGCTGACCGATGCTACCCCAGGCTCAACGAGGGGGACCAGGTGAGCACTAGGCAGACAGGTAACACAGGCCAGGTGCACCGCAGGCAGAGGACTCAGATACACACAGGTAGAGTACTGGGTGATGGCAGGAGACAGGTAACTACAAAGGTGTGACACAGGTGAATTCAGGCTCCTTGTCAGAGTAAAGTAAGTGAGGTACTGCACAGGTGGAGCACTGACTGAATACACGCGACAGGTAACTAAAGAGATGCAAGGCAGGTACAGTACTAGGCTAGGTGAATTCAGGTCATTCTAGTAAGGTCAGAACTACAAGTGACCTAGTGCACCAGGTCTCTGTATTACTAAATGGCCAAATAACAAGGGCATTCCCAGTCACGAGTACTGAGTAAAGTGGACAGAGGTGCGCAAGGTGAGTGCAAGGATACAGGTGAAGGCCTCCAGTCAGGTGAGTCTGCTCCATCAACACTCAATACACGTGTTCTTACTCTCCTCACACTTCCCGCTTTGTAACACACTTCCCGCTGCCATTGCTGGGGACCTCATTCTGAAACACTCCTGCGCCACACCTCCACTACATTCAAAAGGCTCTAGTTGAAATGACATGGCGTTTTTAAGTACTTTTTATGATTCCAGTAACAGATTAACAAGATTTCTACGATATTAACAGGATAAACAGTTTCGAGAACTCTGCATGTCATCTCTGTGGCCTTTGAAATTAGTGGTGGTGTGAGAGAGAGAGAGAGAGAGAGAGAGAGAGAGAGAGAGAGAGAGAGAGAGAGAGAGAGAGAGAGAGAACATTTCAGAATACGGCCCTGAGTGTGATGGACAATAATTGGAGGACAAAGAGTGCCGGCGTAAGTGTTTAGCGGAGTTACTGTCACGCACTAACACACACTTGTCCCATTCTCTCTGATAACACTGATACCGCCACGATAAAAAACTGATTGCACGTATACCCTTTCAGAGTAAACTATTATATTATCATTTTCAGTCTATTCATGCATGTACTTATTCATGATCAGTACTCTTTCTCTCGTGTGTATGTGGTGTCAGCAATAATGGTAGCTAAGGACATGATACACAGCTCACCAGTGACACAGTGGTGTAGTGTGTAGGTTTAAGAGTAACGAGACATAACACACCAGTCCTTCCCCATACAGGTCTCTCTCTCTCTCTCTCTCTCTCTCTCTCTCTCTCTCTCTCTCTCTCTCTCTCTCTCTCTCTCTCTCTCTCTCTCTAAAGCATGATAAACTGGAGGATACGTGTGTAGCTACAAGATTAACGAAACATAGCGCACCTGCTGTTTCTCTCTTAATTTCTTTCAGATTCTGCTATATTCTCTAATTTCCCATTTGTCTCTAAAACACAGATAAAAAAATAAATAAAAAAAACATCGTAAACTGGAGGATGCGTGTGTAGGTGCAAGAGTAACGACACATAACACGTCTGCCCTTTCTCTTCAGGTCCTACTCATCAACGGGCGGGACGTGTCGGCGATGACCCACGAGCAGGTGGTGAACTTTATCAGGGCGTCCAGGGAATGTCACTCCGGAGAGCTGGTCCTCACCGTCAAGCAGAACGG